>NC_044384.1:137017145-137322783 GCF_006542625.1 Nomascus leucogenys
AACCGTATGAAAGAACTGTTTCTACAAAACCACTAGTTGTCACAGGAGCTCTCTGGATATGTAGGGTGAAACAATTCAGGTGACCAATATCTTATAAAATTTCACTGATATGGTAATTGTAGTAGCAATTTGGAAGGTTTTAGCTTTTATTTTTATTTTTTTTCTTAGTTGCACAGATTTGAACTGCTTATGACCCTCAGCTCATTAACTATGTTCCTTATTGATCTAGCAATGCCTTTGTCTTGTTTTATTATATGTTAATCATCATTTCTTGGCCCCCTCCTATTCTCATCCCTTTTGTTATTAAATGTGCCTGTGAATTTAATTAATTTGTGCCCTTAGATATGCATGCATCTTTGAAAACTATATAGCGTTGGCTTTTGTGTGTGTGTGCATGTGCGTGTGCGTGTTTAATTTGTGTAAATGATGTTGTGTGATATAGGTTTTATAGTTCCACACCTTTAGCTTTTTACTATAATCAAACTCTCTAGCCCTGTTGCTATAAGTAAGATCATTAAATCTGACCTCTGCCATCCAGTGAGGCAACACATTTTACTCATTTAATTTCCTGGTATTGACACCCCAGTTGCATCCTACTCCATCCTGCCATAATAAATGTTATGATAAATATCCTCTTACATGGCACTTTTGGACACATAAGATGAAGTTTCCAGAATATTGCTAATGATACTTATTTTACATGCATTTATTATTATTTCTTTTACTGCTTTAATTAGTTGCAATAAATATAAAATAACTGTGCATTCTTTAAGAGTTTATTTTCTACTTTTGTTTATGGTTCTAGGTTTTTCCTCTACGAAAAAAGAGCTTTTCATAAGAGAGTTATACATAAGTTGTGATGGCGAAACATCATTATGTCATCATTATCATCATAAGAATATTTCTAGTTATTTGCTATTTATTTTAACTCCCATTGCAACTAAGATGGACTCTTCCTTTTCTTGAAACTGTCTATTAGCATCAGTTTTCTTTGGACATTAGTCACTTTGCTTTTCAGGCAAGAGGAAGAATTTGTTTTCCAAGGCATTGCAAGTCTCTGATCTTTTATCTCTTGTCTTATTCCATGCAAATGTGGATAATAAGACACCTGAAAGGCAAATTTTGAAATCTTTTTTTCTTTTCATTTTATATTAAACATTGCATTTTGAATTTAAATATTGCTTGTGAATCATTTGGTGTGATTTTTGAAGACACAAACTACTGAATGTTCTATAGACAGTATTTCTGAACAAATAAATTGCTAACCCAGGAACGTTTTTAAGTGAGACTTTTAGAAATGTGAAAAGAACATTTTTGATAAATAAATATGAGTTCTTTCTTTTAGGTAACCATAATTCTGTATATTGAAATGGCAGTAAGGTTATTTCCTTACTTGCCTGAAATGTATTGAGCCTGGCACCGTGTTAGATGCAGGAGTGTTCATTGTGAACGAGAAAGGCACAGTCCTTTTTTCCCAAAGAAATCAGATTCTATCAGAGCAGGCTCTATTTAGGCAAATCATCAACTAGTTTATTGAGTTCTAGGGTCAGATTTTTACTCTAAAGACCAAAGACCTATGTTTATTAGGACTAAGGGGGTGAGCAAGCCCTGAAGGACTGATTCATGACAACTATAATAAACACAGACTAAAGTCTACTCTAGAATATTAATTAATTTTCCAATTAGAATTGATTGCAACAAGAATCTGAATATGCAAAATATCCCTGAAAAATAGATTCTCTGTCTGTATTAAAGGGTAGTCAACATTTCGAAGAGCACTTTTGTAAGAATACAACAAAAGAAAAATTAATTTATACTGTTTTTTGATAATTTTCAGTTAAACAGATCTATTGAGATAGCCTTGCCAGTGGGACCAAAGTACTTGATATCAAGGAAGGTTCCCTTTGCCCTGAGAGTGCTTATTGTATGCTAAGGGTTATATTTACTCTCTGTTTTTCATATATATTATATTCAATCAATTTTAAGACCTGATTTCCCAAAATATTAATATATGTAGATTTTTGCTCTGTTTTGTAAGAAATAACAACTTAACAACTGCTATCAGCCAGGCAACAGTCAAAATAGAATTGTAATTGCCTCCAAATGTGGAAACTCGGTCATAACTGCTCAACTGCGTAAGGTATATTAATGTGGCTGAAAACGAATTGCTGTTTAATTCATTTGGTAACGGTGGCTCAGGCCTGTAATCCCAGCACTTTGGGAGGCTGAGGTGGGCTGATCACCTGAGGTCAGGAGTTTGAGGTCAGCCTGGCCAACATGGTGAAACCTCATCCCTACTAAAAATACAAAAATTAGCTGGGCGTGGTGGTGGGCGCCTGTAGTCTCAGCTACTTGGGGGGCTGAGGCAGAAGAATCACTTATACTCGGGAGCCGGAGCTTGCAGTGAGCCGAGATCGTGCCGCTGCACTCCAGCCTGGGCGACAGAGCGAGACTCCGTCTCACACACACACAAAAAAAAGCCAGTCATGGTAGCTCACGCCTGTAATTCCAGTACTTTGAGAGGCCGAGGGGAGTGGATCACCTGGGTTTGAGATCAGCCTGACCAACATGGTGAAACCCTGTCTCTACTAAAGCTACAAAAATTATCTGGACGTGGTAGTGCATGCCTGTAATCCCAGCTACTCAGGAGGCTGAGGCAGGAGAATCACTTGAACCTAGGAGACAGAGGTTGCAGTGAGCCGAGATCGTGCCATTGCACTCCAGTCTGGGTGACAGAGCAAGATTTCATCTGGGGGAAAAAAAAAAGGTATTGAATTAATCTTTTTTCAAATGAAAGTAAAATTATTAAGGAATGGAAATTATTAAGGTCATTTTAACAGGTTAGAATATTCAATTAATGAATATTTCATATATTCTTCAAGTTAGCATTAGAATATTTATGCACAAATGTAATATAGATCTAACAATTTACTTAATCTAGATAATCCTCACCACAGACCTGTGTCTATTTAATTTTTTATAACACATTTCACCGTAGCCTGAAATGTATAAACAGAGAAACTAGTTATAGCCACGGTTGCAACTTGACCACTATCCTTTAAAGTTAGACGGTGATCTCCGAAAATATTTTCAGTAATCCATGGCCACTTCTGGGTGAAAGCCAATCGAAGTAAATATTCCATCAAGGTTTAGAATTGCTATTTGTTTCCACATCTTAGATATCGCATTCAGTGAAATCAGAAAATTGAAGTTTCATGCTGAAGTTTTCTTTTCCTGAATCGTTTTTCTTTTAGGAGATGAAATATTTGCCATAATTACTAAATCTGAACTCCGAAAGATACAATTTAGGTGATTTTGTCTAAGATGGATATAAAAGGATTCCAATAATTTAGGCGGAACTTTTAAGCAGGCTATGTTCAGTTTGTCCCAAATGGCGATACTAGTAGTTCAAATTTTCTGTATTAGATAGCAAAGCATATTTCTCCACAAAGCAGTTACTTTTTTATGTATGCTTTACAGACACCTAGGATGAGAGGAAAATATGCCTGGACGATACGCTGAATGTGTACAACAAGAATATTTTAATGCTAGGAAATATAAACCAAGATTACTTTCCTATATAGTATTACTGTATTATTGGTGGATAGCATATTATAGTATGCAGGTATTATTGGTGGATATGTGTATATAAAATAAATTTCTCTCATAATAGTCCTGGTCATCTTAATGGGGACATCTTGTCGCTTATGATAATAGTAAATCACCCTTTTCATGTCTGCTTCCTAAACAATATCTATAATTATGCTTCTGTCTTGGCTCATTTGACAATTTCCTGTGGTTGGTTCTATTTTGAGATATATCAGTAATATTAATGATTTAAGTTTTTGAAATTCATAAAAATTAATCATTTTTATATATCAATTTAACTATGTAATTTAGGTATTAGAAAATTAATGGTCAGATGCAACCGAGATTTTATTTTTCTTAATTAAATTTTCTCACAAGAAATTCTTGACTAAAAATAGTAGAATATGTTGTTGACATTCTTGAGAAATTTAAAATAAAATTAGAAATTATTATTTTAATTGATCAAATTATAAGTGAACTATCTTACTAATATTTCATGTTTCAATTATGGAAATTTACTAAACAAAAATACTCATTTTGAAAAAACAAGCACACAATATATAGATACAAAATTTCTAATTTATTTTCTCACAAAACAGTTATAAAAATATGTATTAGGGTGACATTTTTGTGTTGTTTTCTTATATTAAGTTTGATTTTTTATTACAGCAAAAAAATTTTTTTATTGCACTTTTTGATTGGTTCATTATTGCTATTTTATTATTCTGTATTTGGGCACATGATTTTCAAGAATGACGTTTAAATCTGACCAACATAAATCATATTCTTACATCTATGCTGTCTTTATTTATGGAACTATTTCTACTATATGAGTCAAATATTCCTTTTTTTTAGGTGACACTATTCATACCAGTAATATTTAGGATTAGCTGATCCTTTCCAAGAGGCATATGTGCCTATGATTGCATAAATATTTTGAAATTTTTGGAATTCCTGATCTTTTACAATTATATAAGTTAAGTTACTTAGACATAATAATTAAGCAGCCCCTCCAAATACCCATGCTAGGTCATCCTTTTGTATTTTCTTTTTTTTTCCTCATTTACAGTCTGTTTGTTCATACATTGATTGACATGTTTTGTAGATTCTCTACCACCTAAATGCATTTGTAGAGATTTTTACTACTTTAAACTATCTAAAATAAATATTCCAACATTTTATTTAAAATTTCAAAGAACAACATGAGTATGTAGTCTGTATGTTTCAGATCAAGATCATTTTTTCATTCACCAAACAGTGAGTGCTTCATCCAAGTATTGTTTATTCATCTAGAAAGATTTCATTCATCATCGAAGAAAAAGACATCCTGTTATGTAGGAATTTGTTTAATTGGAGAGACAGACAATAAACGTAATAAATAAGTGCATTTATAGTATGCTAAAAAGTGATACGTAAAGTAGGACTTATTAACTTCTTGATTCTTTCCTGTATTTCTTTCACAGAATGGAGGTTGAATTCTAAGCTTATGTTCACCTGGACATATTGATTATAATGACTTTATAATCTGAAATACTTTAAGTGCAGTGTTTACAGCACATATATTAGTTTATATTTCGCAACACTAACACATATGTACTCTATCAACAATGGCTAAACCTGTATTCCATATAAATTCATTAAGAGTGACTTTTTTCTGAAGTAGCAAATACACTTTTAATTGATTTCAGATAAAAACTGCTTGGGGAAAGTCAGTAATTGTTTTACCTAGAGCCATATTCTGAAGGGAATGAAGGAACTAAGTGAACTGGTTATTTTCATTATTTTACACTAGCCACAGTATTAGAAAAAACTAGGCATTGCATCAGTTTAGGTTAAATGTGTGAGTGGAAACCAAATCCCGTCTCTAGTTTTTCTTAAACTCTTCTACTCTGCGGACTAAGCTTTCATGGCGTCATTCTTGGTAGTTGCTTTCAGTTTATTCCAGACACCGCTTGTGGCCTTGCTGTATTTCTGTATTTACGTCGCCCACAGCCACTTGGTTGCAGTGTTCTTAGATCAACAGATCTCATCATCCTTTAGCTTGATCTTGAGGTGTTTAATACCCTCAGCAGCTTCTTCAAACTCAGCCTGAGACCTCCTGGCTGGGTTGCTGGGACTCCAGGGAGTCCACGCAGGAGGCAAGGAGTGGGAAGCCATCAGTAAGACTCAAGAGTGACTTTTGAAATTGTGGAACTATTCAAACAAGGAGGATAAATTACAAACTTAAGATATATGAATTATTTCAGACCATAATAGGCATAACCCTTTTTCTAAAAATACTTCCTGTAGTATCCTATACACACAACAGGGGCCCAAAATAACCTTTTTAGAAGTCCATGGACTTAAAAAAAAAAAAGAGACAATACTCACAATTTACTTAGAAATATTTGTGGCACAAATTTGTCTCATTCTTAACTGCTTTTGCATTCTAAAATCTTCCTTTGAAAGTAAGAATTCACCATTGCTTAACTCATTAAACTTTCTTTTTCTAACCTTATTCTTTGTGACTTTATCAAATAACTTTTTTGACTAACTCCTTCAGTGTCCTGTGTAGGCAGTCAATGACATTGTCATAAACAGCCAGTCTCTGCCCATTTTTCTCCTTGGTGTTCTCTGTCCTCACTTTGCTCAGTCTAACAAAGCCAGGATACTACAGCCGATGGGGATTCTCTTTAATTATGCGTCTGTTGTATTAGTAGATATCCACTGCCTCTATCTGGAAGAACTGACAGTGATTACACAGTTGCAGCGTACAAATAAGAACAGGTGCAGCTGTGAATAGTCCCTGATTATCAATTTCCTTTAAATGTTATAACAGATTTCTGTAGGGCAAATTACTCCCACTGGTAAGGAGGTGTACTTTTGTATATAATTTACTAAATCTAGAATTTAATTATGTTAGCAATAACAAAAGCCCTTAGTGTGCTAAAAATTCCCAAATATATTGGCCCCTTCTATCAAAATAACTACTGTAAAACAAATGAATTTTTATTAGAAATGTTCCTTATGGAGCACGTATGTAAATAATATCTCACAGTCCTACTTCTATGGGTCATGTGTGTTGGGTAGTGTTAATGAGAAGAGAAATAACAATGATTTGCTTTAATCTTAGCATGTAATTTTTTATTTTTTCAATAGCGCCCTTAATTGTACATACAAAAGCTTCTAAGTGAAGTAAATAATTGGAGATTTCCAAGAAATGCCCTACTTAAGATCTTTCAATATCTATTAGGAGTATGTTAAAGTTTTAAAAAATTGTGTTTCATATTTTTAATTTGCTTATGGCTTGAAAATGAGTCTTTGGCTAAGTAGAAAAATGCTTTTACTTATTAAAATATAGGATGTGGTTATTAACTTTGCAGATTCATAATGTTTTAGAGCTTCAAACTATAGAATACAAGGTTTAATTTTGCTTTTCTCTCTTGGAATTGTCTTGTTTGTGTCTAATGGCATTTGGAGATTACCATTATATTTCAAAGCTTAGAGGCATGTTAAAATAGTCATTGAAGGATGTTCCCTAGTAGAGTTACATTTTCAACAAAATACAAGTAATTCCACAAAAGTAAGATTCAGAATCTCAGTTGATTTTCCTATTTAGAATACAAAATTTTACAGCATGAAGTTTTCTTAAAGTCCAGCATTCTTTCCTTATATTTTTCTTATTGTTTGCCTAACAAATAACAAACTATATTGAAATATCTTGACATGTTTGTGTTTTATTCTTGAATTTACTTAGTTTTATTTGCAATGTTTTTCTGAATTGTTTAATTGTGTGTTTCTGCTAACCAAAACTGTGGTTATAAAATCATTAGATTCTTAATTCAGGGAATTTTAAAAATATACATATATACATAATAAAACTGATGATCATCGTCAACACTTTATTGTATTTACCTATAGTTTTGTTTATTGACATATAAATCTTTAAAATTTGCATTAAACAATGTATTTGTTTTTTACTTACCACGTAATCATAAAATTATTTCATTAATTAAAAATGTTCTAATGCCTGTGATTTTACCATTTTGCCACTGCTTTTTTAAGTTATTCAAACTTTTTCAATTTTCAAAAAAGCTATGTACATTTTTAAAATAAGCTAGTAAAATTAGTGTATAAAAGCATATGCCCTTTTTTCTTTTGATATTCATCTCAAAATTGCTCTTCAGCAAATTTGTATTAAAGAGCTACTCAAGGGTAGTCAAATACCATTTCACAGTGCTAACATAGAAAAGAACTATTATAATAATTTTAACAATTGAAATAAGAAAATTCACTGACTGTGCTTGCTTTAAAATTTTTTTAAAATATATTTTTCTTTAAAGTGAGAAAAAGCCTTGGGAAATGAAATTCTGTTAAGGTTTTATAGTTACATTTATGGCCACTGAAATAATGTAAAATGTACAAATCTTCAAAATAGACCATTTTGGGCCCAAAGTAGAGAATGTTTTTGTTTATTTGGCTTGGCTTGGTTTTGCTGTGATCATGTAAATAGTCCTGTATTTAATATTATTACTGAATATTTTGTGAGGTGAGTTGCAAAGGGTCAAGTACAATTCAGGGACCCGGTTTGAAAATGTTAATAATGGTTTGTTAGTTTATCCCTTGTGCTGCTGATGAAGCCATGTGGCAGTATCATCTTACTCTCTTTAGCTGATCTTTCTCCCTTCCTGGACAATCAGAATTTGATATTCTCTTTGTAATCATTACATATTTATCATATTCAAAACTATGCGTTAAAATATAGGTCACTATTCCAACCTTCTTCCCTGAGGTAGTCTAGAGCATCATGTCCACAATTTCAGCCCCTGCAACATGTCTAAACCTGAAATCTCTATTGCACCCCAGTACCCCTGCTTCTACTTAATAATAGCCAAGATCTCCAGAAGCTGAAAACCTGGCTGTCTTCCTATTTCCCATCTCTATCCTCCTCCCATAATATGCTTTTAAAGCTATATGCTTTAGTGACCAATTTATCAATTCCAACTACCTTCCTTCCAACTCTATTACTCCTAACTTTTTTTCAGATCTCTTATATCTCAGTTGAATTATTGAAACAATCTCCTAATTGTTCTTGCTATGTTTAGAGTCCCGTCACTCCTGTTTCTCCCTTGGAAACATTTTATTTAGTGCATCAGGTTTTTTTCTTTTATTTGTTACTATATTGTATATTTCAAATTACTCAAAGTTAGTGCTCACAACATATTACCCCAATTATTCATTTGGATATCCTTTCTATAACCTGATCAGGGTGGGGCCAAGATTCCAAATTACTTCTAAACATACACTGTAAATGATACTCAATAAAGTGATTGGAGGGCAGGAATAATTTTCTATATAAATTGCTCAGGTGAGTTTTTATATGCACTACCTGGATAGGAGGCAAGTTAAGTCTCGAGAGTAAAGTCTTCCTGAGAAGAAACGTATAGTTTGTTAGAAGTCATTAGTTACCTATTCATTAGTAGAAATATGGGCTTCCTTAATTTTCATTTTAGACCACCATATTGTGGCTGAGTATCTGTAGGTTTATTAGTGTAACAGCTAAACCCAAGTCTTGCTGTCATGAATTCTAGTACACTGGTTTTGGGTGGCAAACTAGATGAATGCTCTTTACTTCAATGAAAGCTTTATTCATTGTTTAATGAACATTTATTGACAGCAGTGTTAACTTGTGTAGGTTTTTTTTCCTAACAGCTGCCTGATCATCTGTAATATTTAAATAGAATTTCCTGTAAATTAAATCATTCATTTTAATTTGCATAAAAACTAGCTTTATATGTAACAGACACCAATATTGCTGTTAACGTAGATATGGAAATGAATAATACTCTAAATATTTAATAACTCATATGAAGTGATTAATTAGAATAATACCACAGCCCTACAAAGTTAGCCATTAAAACTCGGTATGGCCTTTACTGGAGCATTTCAATGAATAGCAATATTAGTAGTTACATACATGAATTAACCAAAGTATGTTGTAAATTGAGATTGTGATGTAAAAGGGGTCCTCCAATTTCATAAACTATAGGATTGAAAAGTTTGAATGTTGTTAATTTAGAAAAGTTAACCCTTCTCATTTTTTAGATGTATTTTAAACATGCCTTAATAGCTCAAGCTAGACCTCTACCTTTGTCTAATTCTAAATAGTAATGAGAGAATTTTTTAATCTTTCTTACTCTGTAATTGGAAATGTCCACCCCAAAATACCACATAATAATTATAAAGTTTGTTTTATTCATATACCTTTACTATTTAAATTGTTCTAGGTGCAAATAACTGCTCCGTCATGAAATACAAGCAAAACAGATCTTCAAGATTTAATTTTCCCTCTTTATCAGTATTAATTTTAGAATATTTAAAGTTAGTTTTAATTAATGTGGTTTAAATAATTTCTAAATGAATCTCATGGTACAGTCAAGAGGCTGAAGACTTGCTCTACAGATTTCAAATTAATGGTTTTTAACAATTCTAATTAATAATTTATTATACACACCAATATATAGACAAAGTTTGGTTGTACATTTAGAAATTTAATTACATTGGAAATGCCACTGCATGTTTAAACAGATGACCAGGAATTACGACCTGCACAGATAACAGACCTCTCTCCTCCACACATGTGTTTCAGTGAAGGCTGCGTTGTTTCTTGAAATGACAAGGGACTGCTGCCAACAGGGTTATCAAGCATTGTAGATTTTTTTTTCTTTTGAAAGGAAAGACTTCTTTGCAGCAATTTTATATATGATGTGATTCCTGTTAAACTGTTTTACCAAAAACCAAAAAAAAACAGATGTCAAAACTATTTCAGCCTCAGAATGAGATGCATCATTTACATGAAATTTTAAAAGCTATTTTAATTTTTACACTTATTTGCTTGTATGTTTTATAGGTATTTTTAATCTGCTACAATATGTTTACAGTATGAATACTGTGAGAAAATTAGTTAGCAAAACTCCAGCAGCCTTAAGAGCACCAGCCAACTCATTACAATGCCCCAAAGCTCTTTTAGCCAGAGTCAGTAACAGAGAGGCCACACATATTAGTGAAATTCCTGTAAGTTGTATGAAACGTGACGTAGCGAATCAAAATGTGTCTGTACATAAATATGTTGCCATGACTTTTCAACACACGATTTGGTTCCACTTTCCCTAAAGAACTTGATTGTCTTATTTAATACTCAAAAAACAAACTGTTGTTTAGAGAAAAATTATTAAACTGGACCAAAACATCATTTAAGAAGCCGTCAGATGCCAAGTAAAAATTGTATTATGAAAGGAGTGAGTACATGTAGATTTTTATTTAGTTAGAAGTGAACAATCATTTTTAAAAAGCTTTTGAAACAATTTAATTGATATTGTAATCACTGGAAAAGTACATAATTTATGTATTTAAAAGTGGCATGTTGCGTTTCATAATCTCCAGGACTGTATACCATAAACCACTTTTATATATCACTGAGAAAGGAAAAGCACAAATGATAAACCTATGTCATCCCATGGATTGTGAGATGAAACACATTCAGATTTTAGATATTTTAAATTGTGAAAAATCATGCATCTTAAAATTGATGAAATTCTGTAGTTGATGGTACGTTTAAGTATGTATCAGAGGATATAAATTCTAGTTCCAGATAAGCTAATTAATCTCCACATGAGAAAATCACTTAATTTTCTTGAGCTCTAAAATGCCATGGTTCTGTATAAGAATGATGGCAATATTTTTTGAAAAAACTTGCTGAAGGAAGAATAAAAGAAACCAAAAATTAAGTGAAGAATTATACACTTGTACTATGTTATTTTGTTATGGTATATTTGATGTAAAATTAATCTCCAAGTTGAAGAAATCAAAGTTCCTCTTATTATTTGGGAAAATAAGAATCTTAATCAGATCTAATTTAAACTGTTTTCTAATGATTAATAGAATTTACTTGATGAATTTGGGAAGAAGTTATTTACATTGTGTGTTTCAAGTTAATGGTAGCAAAGATTTCTATGTATTTTTTTCTATTTAAAAGGGGAAATATCTGCCACTAAAGGATAAATATTCTAATTTTTAGTTTTTTCCAGTTCTTAAATTCTTTTTTTATATCTTGCTTCTGAATGTTTTTGTAGTTCTGAAATTTCTAAATTTATATAAGTGTTATTTCAACGGTTGATGCCACCTTAAAAATCTGTCATACTTTCTTGGTGTTAACTCCTGGTAAATGTTGGGTATAAAATGGATTGTAATCATAAGCATTTATTGTTATTATAAATTAGTCTATTGCCTGAAGATTTCCCTATTAGCATTTAGGCATATTTTACACCCGAGTACCTTGTTGAATCATCCAGATTTCTGATTTTGTGACACTCTTGATGTGTTCTTGTCAGAATCCCAAATATACTGTCATTTATCATCATGGTTTTTCATAAGTTGCTTATTTTGTACCTTATAGAAATATTTGACACCTGGTTCTATTAAATTAAATGGCATTATTTTGTCATCTTCTGTGGCTACCAAAATAATTGTAAATTCTGAACACAGATTCAGAGGTGGTGACCTTCACCGTCTGCAGGCAAATGTCATCTATGCAATTATTTATAAAATGTTAAACAATACCGAATCTAGCCCATTTTACCTTTAAATCAGTCAGTTAGGATTTGATCACCGAAATTCACATGGCTATTTAGATTTCAAAACTGAGCGTTTAAGGTTAAGTATTCTGCATGGTAAAAGACATCTCTATTTTTTAAGTTATGTGCGTGGTTTACGGTGGCTCACGCCTATAATCCCAGCACTTTGGGAGGCCGAGGGGGGCAGATCACAAGGTCAGGAGACCGAGACCATCCTGGCTAACACGGTGAAACCCCGTCCCTACTAAAAATACAGAAAATTAGCCGGGCGTGGTGGCGGGCGCCTGTAGTCCCAGCTACTCGGGAGACTGAGGCAGGAGAATGGCGTGAACCCGGGAGGCGGAGCTTGCAGTGAGCCGAGATTGCGCCACTGCACTCTGGCCTGGGCGACAGAGAGAGGCTCCGTTTCAAAAAAAAAATTTTTTTTGAATTGCGGGGTGCATTTTATGTGTATGTGTATTTTTAATTTTTACTTATACAAAGTGGTACGTAATCTGTAAATATGTATTGTTCCTATTATCACCATCTGGTGGATGGGTGGCCTTTCGTTGCTTTTCATACTCAAAGTATAATCTTATATTCAAAACTGAAATATTTTCTATAGTACAACCCTAGCCTCTTTTATATTCCTGCTAAATTTTTCTGTATTTCCCATCATTTCTTTAGGCGAACAAATTGATTGGCTATTCCCTAAACCTTTCCTACCTTTGCCATCCATGCTTGAAGCATCATCACATAATAGATTATGTCCCAGGGCTGTGAAATCTGACTACCTGGACTAAAGGTTGGATTGAATCCTTCGCTACGTCTGGGCAGATATCTTATTTTTCTCTGTGCTTCAAATTCCTTCTCTGTTACTATAAATATTAAAGTCATTATTATGAATTATTTATTATTAATATTAAAATATATGGAACATTAAAATACTTACCAAACATCAGCTACAAATGTGCCATTTATCATTTAAACTACTTCCCCCTAAAATGCCTGTTGAATTCACTTGTGTCATCTAAAAGCCCGTGGGCTTCCTACAATGCAAGAGGAGAACATTAAAAAACATGCAGGGACCTCTCTCCATTCACCAAGAAGAAGGGTTAATGAAATAGCTGCTAAATTATAGAATTAATAATCAGGGACATAATTATTTTAGATCTGAGTAGTATTTGATCATTGCTCAATTTTACATGTAATCTCATTTTAGGATTGTGTGTATGTAATTTCTGTTACATATATGAATGAGGTATTTCGAAGACCATCATAACTTCAGCTTCTCTTTATATCATTCGAAGTCTGAGCAACGTGATCCAGACGAAGTATCGTATACGTAGGTGGTATCTATCTTTCTGTACCCATGAGATGACTATAACCAAAGGGGAAATTAACTTCTGCATGACATTGTTATGGTTTACATTGTATTTCTAAAAGTCCACTTTCTATTTTTTAGTAAAATAGTTTTCACTGGGTATAGAAGCCTAGGCTGTCGTTTTTCCCCCTTTAATACATTAGATATGGCACTTCATTGTCTTCTGGCTTGCGTTGTTCCTGATTATAACTCTATAGTAATTCCTAATTGTGTTCATCTGTACATAATGTCTTTTTTCCTCCTTCAGGCTGATTGCAAGACTCGTAATCATGGATTTTCAGAAATTATGATGTATTTTAGTGTACTGTGCTGTGTGTTTCTTTGGACTATTGTTTCTTTAATTTACAGTTGTTGTGGGCCTGTTTTTGCCATTATTTCATTAAGTATTTTTGTTTAGCTCATTACTCTGAACTAGGGCAATTTCAACGACGGATTTCAATTAAAAGTATGTTAGATCTCCTGGTATTGTGCAAGGGTTCACCGATGTTCTGGGTTTTTTTCCACTCTTTTCCCTTTGTATGTTTCATTTGCGTTTTTCAAGTTGCCATATTTTCAAGTTCACTAATGTTTTCTTCTGAGTGTGCAATGTGCTGTTAATCCTGTACAGTATATGTTTCATCTAAGTTACTGTATTTTCATCTTTGGGAGTTTAATTTTTGTCTTTTTAAATACAGTCTGTGTCTCTCCTCACCAGGCTCATGCCTTCTTCTGCTTTGGAATATATGCAGTATACTTATAAGAGCTTTTTAATGTATTTTTTCACTAATTATATCTGTGAGATTTCTTGCTCCATTTAGATGAGTGATTTTTGTTTCATTTTTAATAGACAATTTTTAGAGTGGTATTTAGTTCATAGCAAAATTGAACAAAAGGATCAGAAATATTATATATTGCCACTATACATACATAATTTCCCCATTGTAAACATCTCCCAAAGTGCCACATTTTTTACAACTGGTTAATCTATATCACATATCATTATCACTAATGTGGAAAGTTTACATTTGGGTTCCCTTTTGGCATTGTATATTCTATGGGTTTTGTTAAGTTTATAATGACACGTATACACCATCATAGCATCGTACAGAGCAGTTTCACTGCCCTTAAATTCCACCATGTTTTGCCTATTTATCTCTACCCCCTCCACTTCACCTCTTGCAACCTTTGAACTTTTTACTGTCTCCGTAATGTTGCACTTTCCAGAATATCACATATAGTCATGCATGACTTCACAAGGGAGATACATTCTGAGAAACACATACTTAGACAATTTCATCATTGTGCAAATCTTATGGAATGTACTTAAACCTAGCTGGTATAGCCTACTACACACATCAACTGCATGGTAGCCTGAGTTACAAACCTGTAAACCATTTTACTGTACTGAGTACTATAGGCATTTGTAACACAATGGTAAGTGTATCAAAAATATTTAAAGTTAAAAAATAATAAAAATGTAGTATCAAAGGAGAAAAAATGGGTATCAAAGAAAACATCTGTACAGGAAACTTAGCATGAAAGGAGCTTGCAGGTCTGGAAGTTATTCTGGTTGAGTAGGTGGCTAGTGAATATAAAGGAATAAGACATTACTATGCACTATTGGGGGCTTTATAAACACTATACCACAGGCTACACTAAATTTATGAGAATATTTTTCTTCAATAATAAATTAGCTTACTGTAACTGTTATATTTATAAACCTTTATATCTTCAATATTTTACTTTTTTGTAGTAACACTTAGCTTAAAGCACAAAACCGTTGTATAGCTGCACAAAGTATTTTCTTTATGTAATGATTTTATAAGCATATATATGTGTGTGTATATATAATATATGTGTGTGTGTGTTTGTGTATATATATATATATATATTACTTTTTTGGTAAACACTAATACAGAAACACACACATTAGTTTGGGCCTATGCAGCGTCAGGATCATCAGTGTTACCGTCTTCCCCCTTTACGTCTTGTACCACTAACAGGTCTTCAGGGCCAATAACAGGCATACAACTGTCATCTCCTATGCTAACCAAGGAAATACCTCCTGAAAGATCTTCCTGAGGCTGTTTTACAGTTAACTGTAAAAAAAATGTGTAAGCAAAAGAAGCACACTCTAAAATAATAATACAATTTGTGGTACAGTAAATATATGAACCAGTAAGTCATTTTATCATTATCAAGTAGTTTGTACTGTGCATAATTGTATGTCATATATTATTATATGACTGACAGTGCAGTAGGTCTATTTACACCAGCACTACCTCAAACACATGTGCCATGCACTATGAGTTTATGACAGTATGACATCACTAGGCAATAGGAATTTTTGAGCTTCATTATAATCTTATGCGACAACTATCATACATGCTGTCTGTCCTTGACTGAAATGTTGGTATGTTGTAGTTGGAGTCTTACAGTATGTAGGCTTTTCAGATTAGCTTCTGTCATTTAGTAAAACACACTTAAGTTTTCTCTATATCTTTTCATAGCTTGGTATTTTATTTATCTTTAACACTGAATAATATTCCATTGTCTGGGTGTACCAGTATATTTATCTATTCACCTACTGAAGAACATCCTGGTTGCTTCCAAGCTTTTGCGATTATGAATAAATCTCTATCAATTTTGAAGTGCAGCTTTTTCTATGAAGATAGGTTTTCAATTCCTTTTGAGGAAGATCATGGAGCACGATTGCTGGATCATAGGATAAGCATATATATAGTTTTGTAGGAAACTGTCAAAGCCTTTTCTAAAGTGGCTGTACCATTTTGTATTCTTACCAGCAACGGATGAGAATTGCTTTTGCGCTGCCACATCCTTACTAGCATTTGGTGTTGTCAATATTATGGTTTTGGCGATTCTAATAAGTTCTTAGTGGTATATCGTTGTTTTACTTTGCATTTCCCTGATGATATACAATGTGGAGCATCTTCTCATATGGTTATTTACCATCGGTACATCTTCTTTGGTGAAGTGTCTATTAAGGTTTCTGGCCCATTTTTTAGTAGATTGGTTTGATTTCTTATTTTGGTTTTTAAGAGTTCTTTGTATATTTTTGGTAATTGTCCTTTTTCAAATATGTTTTCTACAATATTTTCTCCTAGCCTGTAGCTTATCTTTTTGTACTTTTGACAGTGTCTTTCAATAAGCAGAAGTTTTCATTTCATTTTAATGAAGTCCAATTTATTAATTCTTTGTTCCATGGATTATGTCTTTGCTGTTGCATCTAAGTGGTCATTGCCAAACAAAAGCTCATCTAGATTTTCTCCTATGTTACTTGAAGTTTTACAGTTTTGTGTTTTACATTTAAGTATGTGACCCATTTTGCATTAATTTTTGTGAAGGGTGCAAAGTCTGTGTCTAAACTAATTGTTTTGTCTGTTTCTGGGCCGTTTGCTGTTATATTCCTCTGTTTGTCTATTAGTTCACCAATACTGCATTATCTTGATTTCCATAGCTTTATAATAAATACTAGGGTCAGATAAATATCAGTCCTCCAACTTTGTTCTCCTCCTTCAATGTTATTTTAGCTATTCTAGGCCTTTTGCCTCTCCATATAAAGTTTATTTATTTATTTATTGAGACGGAGTCTCATTCTGTTGCCCATACTGGAGTTTACTGGTGCGATCTTGGCTCACTGCATCCTCTGCCTCCCAGGTTCAAGCGATTCTCTTGCCTCAGCCTCCTCAGTAGCTTGTATCACAGGCACCCGCCACCACTCCTGGCTTATTTTTGTATTGTTATTAGAAACCGGGTTTCACTGTATTTGCCAGGCTGGCCTTTAACTCCTGGCCTCAAGTGATCTGCTCACCTCAGCCTCTCAAAAAGCTGGGATTACAGGTGTGAGCCGCCCTGCACGGCCCATATAGAATCAGTTTGTTGTTATTCATAACAATATGTAGAATCAGTTTGTTGTTATTCATAAAATAAGCTGAGATTTTGATTGGGTTGCATTAAATCTATGAATCAATTTGGGCAGAACTAATATATTGACAATATTGAATGTTCCTATCCATGAACACGAAATATTTCTTCATTTTCTAGTTATTTGATTTCTTTCATCAGAATCTTATACTTTTCTTTATATATATCTTTTATATTTTTCTAGATTTACTTCTAGATTCACTTTTATATTTTTTGTAAACATAAAATATTTTTTATATTTTCTAGATTTACTTCTAGATTTACTTTTATATTTTTCTAGATTTACTTCTAAGTATTTTATTTTTGGATGCTAATGTAAATGATGCTGTGTTTTAATTTCAATTCCCACTTTCTCACTGCTGGCATATAAGAAAGTTTTTGACTTTTGTATATTAATGTTGCATCACCTTGCTATTATCACTTATTTGCTCCAGGAGAGGTTTTTTTTTTGGTCAGTTCTTCTTTATTTTCTACATAGACAATTATGTCATCTGTTAACAAATAATGTTTTCTTTCTTCCTTATGAGTCTGTATATCCTTGTTTATTTTTTTCATTCTTATTGCATTAACTAGGATTTCCAGTATGATGTTGAAAAAGAGTGATGAGAAGAGGCGTCCTTGCGTTATTCCTTATCTTAGCAGTAAACCTGGTAGTTTCTAACCATTAAGTATGGTGTTAGCTGTGTGTTTTTTATAGATATTATTAAGCTATTATTAAGAAACAGATATTATTAATAAAGGGTATTAATAATACCTTTTATTTCTTGTTTTCTAAGAGCTTTTTCATTTCACTAACAGGTGTTGGATTTTATCAGATTCTTTTCTGCATCTGTTGATATGATCATGTGTTTTATTAGTTGATTTTTATCCTTGTTAAGGTTCATGCTTTTCTACTTCTTTGCATATCTTGTATTTTTCTAATGCTACACATTGTGGTTTATATTGTTGTGCAATAGGTTTTTGGGAATTTCTTTAAACAATGTTGGACTATTTTCCTGTGAGGCAATTAAATCATAGTGATTAATTTTGAGGTTTACTCTGATAGAGATGGAGTCTCACTCTGTCTCCATGCTAAAGTGCCATAGCACAATCATACCTCATGACAGCCTCGAAGTCCTGGACTCAAGTGATCCTGCTATTTCAGCCTCCCAAGTAGCTAGAACTACAGGCATATGACATCAGGGCTGGAGATACATACACACACACACACACACACACAAACACACATTTCATTTTTGTAGAGGTGGGATCTCTCTATGCTGTTCAGGCTGGTCTCAAACTCCTGGCCTTAAGAGATCCTTCTGCATTGGCCTCTGGAAGTTCTGGCATTGCAGGCATGATACCGTTGAGTGTAGAGACAGAATAGCCTGTAGTCTAGGTTCAACATTATATCATGTGTTAGGAGGTCTTTATTCTTTCTGGTGGGAACACAAACTGTTCCTGAGTTGGGTTGATCCCTGAGAATCATTCCTCCCACTTCATTCTTCTGCTTTGTTTCTTCCCTGGTCTCAGTAGTTTTCTCAAACACGTGCACATAACAGTACAGAAAATATTTAAGGAACCGCTCTGCAGATGTTTCTGTTTACCTTCCATCTATCTGCTATTCTGCTCAAAATTCTTGCCACCTTAGCCTCCCTGACCCCTGAAACCTGTCTACAAACTCAGCAAGAATAATGAGCTTTGTTTGGGTCCCCCAAATCTGGGCAGCAGTTTGGAAATTCATTTCATGCAATGAGTTCATCTTACTTGTTTTTATCTCTGATATCAGTGTTATTTGTTTCCATTTTCCCTGAAAAGATGATATTTTACATAATTTGTTGGGAGTTCCAGGTGTTTAAGGCAAGACGGCAAATCAGAGTTGTGTTACTCTCCCTCTTTCTCTCCATTGTTTTTGCTCATCACATTTTTTCCAGCACCAGGGCAAGCAGCTGCCAAATAGTAGGAGCTCAGTGTATATTTTTTGGTAATTTAAAATATTTTCTCATACAAATTGAGGAATCTATATATACAATGATAACGTGAACCAAAGTCAATAAATAAGCCATTTAAAATGTGATTTTAATGTCTAGAGCTTCTATTATATAATATTTTCCTCTGTATTTAATATGTGAATTACATACTTCTAAAATGGACTTTTCTGAAACAATAAATATATGTTGTACATTCTAAAGAGAGAAATGCTTGTTTCGGTATTATGCGTTATTTATGGACTACTGTATTATTCCATTCTTGCATTGCTAAAATTAAATACCTGAGACTGGGTAATTTATAAAAAGAGGTTTGGCCGGGTGCAGTGGCTCACACCTGTAATCCCAGCACTTTGGGTGGCGGAGGTGGGCAGATCACGAGGGCAGGAGATGGAGACCATCTTGACTCACACGGTGAAAATCTGTCTCTACTAAAAATACAAAAAAATTAGCTAGGCGTGGTGGTGGGCACCTATAGTCACAGCTACTCAGAAGGCTGAGGCAGGAGAATGGTGTGAACCCAGGAGGCGGAGCTTGCAGTGAGCGGAGTTCACGCCACTGTACTTCAGCCTGGACGACAGAGCGAGACTCCATCTCAAAAAAAAAAAAAAAAAGAAAGAAAAGAAAAGAGGTTTAATTGGCTCACTGTTCTGTAGGCTGTACAGGAAGCATGATGGCATCTGCTTCTTGGGGGGCATCAGGGACATTTTATTCATGGTGGAAGGCAAAGTGGGAGCAGGCAGTTCACATGGCAAAAGCAGGAGCACGAGAGGGCAGGGGAGGCACTACACACTTTTAAATGATCAGATCTCGTGAGAACTCACTCACTATTTCAAGGACAGTACAAAGGGGATGGTGCTAAACCGTTTATGAGAAATCCACCCCCATGATCCACAATCACCTCCCACCAGGTTCCACGCCAAACATTGTGGATTACAATTAAACATGAAATATGGGTGGAAACGTAACCCAAACCTTATCAAATACTAAAATTTGTGGAATGAATAGAATAGCACCATATAGGTTTATTGTAAACTACACATTTTATTTTCAAACGAATTTTGCATATTTATAGCTATACTATCAGGAACTAAAGATCAGTTCAACATAATATGCTTCATTTAGCTACTTCTGTACAATTAGTCTGTCTTTTTTCTTGTAAATTTAATCTTAAAAATGAGCTGTTTTAATGCCTTTGAACATTAGTAGTTTTCCACACATTTTTACTCTTATTTTTTAACTAAAAGAAAAGAAATAGTTTCTTTAAATAAACTTGAATTAAGGTTTTACGTTGGTGTTTTCGATGTAGGAAACACCAAAATCACGATGATTTCACGTTTAGAAAAAAAAAAAAAAACAGAAAAAGGGATTCTTACTTTTCTTTTAAAAATTAGTTAAGCTAACATGAAATCAGATAACTACTTATTTATATTTTATTCTAAGTTATACTTTATTGAAGGTTAACAGTTTATACTTATTTCTAAAAAAAATACATAAATTTATTCATTGAACTTCATTTCCAAATTAGTATTTATCTTGTGGAACACTTTAAAGCATTTAAAAGTATGTTACACATTCAATAACAAAGATATTTACTGCCAATTACCTTTCTTGTTTTGAACATCTTCTTATCAATGAAACTAAAATAAAAATGAATATATTTTATATATCACAGATCATACATTTTTATAAACATTGTGTTTACTTTTAGTTTTCTTTTGCATTAATTTTTGGGCCTAGAATAATTGAGTCGCATCTACATGGGGCATCAGATTGTCCTTGGTTTTATTTTCTTCCATTTTTAATTTGTTCGTCTGTACATTTATTTGTTCATTTGTTCAAGACCTATTAAGCATTTATAAATGTGATTCCTGACCTCTATATATTTACCAGTATGTTAGTCTGTTTTCACACTGCTATAAAAATATTGCCAGAGACTGGGTAATTTATAAATAAGAGAGGTTTAATTGACTCACAGTTCCACATGGATGGGGAGGCCTCGGGAAACTTAACGATCATGGCGAAGGCAAAGGGGAAGCAGGCACCTTCTTCAGAAGATGGCAGGAGAGAGAGAGAGTGAGAGAGAGAGAGACAGTGCGAGCGGGAGAGAGCGCAGATGAAACTGCCACTTATAAAACCACCAGATCTCGTGAGAACTACCTCATTATCATGAGAACAGCATGGGGGAAACCACCCCCATGATCCAATCACCTCCCACAAGGTCCTTCCCTTAACATGTGGGAATTACAGTTTGAGATGAGATTTGGGTGGGGATACAGAGCCAAACCATATCAACCATCTACTAAGGTGAATAGGTCATGAATTAATGTTTAGATGACAGTACAGTGGTTACTATACAGGGCAAACATCATAACACTCACGATGTTGTATAGATGGGATAATGGGAAGTGATACAATGGAAACATAAAATAGGTACACCAGGACATTTGAGGTGGGTAATCTAGACCAAAAGCTGGCAAACAACAGCCTCAGGCCAAATCTTGCCTGCTGCATGTTTTTATAAATTACTTTTGCTTGAAACACAGCAACACTGTTTTCTTTCCAATTTGTCTGCTTGCTGTCTCTCTACAACAGCAGAGTTGAGTAGTTGCAGCATAGACCATGTGACCCAGAGAGGCTAAAATATTTTTCTGGCCCCTTTATAGGAAAAAGTTTACTGATCCTTTATCTAGACCATTTATTCATACTTTATCAGTAAAAGCAGAGGTCTTACTAGTACTAGGAGAAACAGCAGAATGAAGTAAAGGTAGTGTTAAAGAAGTTCTGGAGGCCTGAGGTGACAAAAATTTAGAATTTTCTGTGATGAAGGGTTGTCCTGAGCATAACCAATGTCTTCATTCAAACACCGTTTCCTCCAAAAAGCTTTTCTTGTATTTTCCCAGCCAGAGTTAGTTACTTCCTGCTCCAACCATTATATTTATGTTATTACAGCACCTACTGTAGGTGGCTACATGATTTAAGAGCAAGAACCATCCTTTTTCATCTTTGAATCGTCTTTAAAACATACATTCTAATAATAGCACTTCAGGGCTGAATATTAAAAACATACATACATGAATTTAAAAAATAACCACCAGCTTGATTCCTGTAGTTTAAAAGCCCAATCATTTTTCTTGCAAGAATATTCTTAAAATTGCACATCTGACCAATCAACAAATCTTTACAGCTGGCTTTTCATCTATAGAGTATGAGACATCGGGCATTAACAGCTTAGCAAATGGCAGATTACTATTTTATTGAACATTTTAATAATTATATATTTTAAATAACTAAATAAAATAGCTTTCAAAATGTGATCATAGTTAACTGTCAGATAAGTGGTATAGTTTGTACGTAATGTATTCATGGCATTTAGAAGGCAAAGAGAACCTCACAGGTCTTTTTAAATTCCTTAATTATTTATTTTCAGTACTCTTCCCTCCATTCCCTAAATGAAATAGTCCTAATAATTTCTGGGTCAGTAGGTGAGATTTGTGATTTTTATTCCAAAATTGGAAAATAGTCTGTTTTCAATGTAGCTGTCTCTTCAGTTTCAAAAATGGTGTTTTATGATATTAATAAGGCAAACTGGCAAAATATGTTAGAGTAATTAATAATTCATTACATTAGTATCTTTATGTTGGGAAGACATATTCCAGAATTAGGATATATGGAAGAGGGACGACTCCAATGCCCATATATATTCAACACAGAATTAAAATATATTTTTGGAAAAACTTGTTTTGTTTGTTATTTGTGTTTGAAATTATTTATGTTATTATTCCTAATGTTATATCCAAATATTGATTATAAGTAATTTGGCTTAAAAGTGAAAATGCATGATTTGAATGTTAAGAATATGAATGACTCATGTTTAGTTTCTGGGTTTTCTTTTCCACTTTCTTAATCATATTCTTTCTAATTCTTGCCCTTATCTCAGCTGGGCACCCTGAAGTAAAGTTTGCAGTACAGAGTTGCAAAATAAGTCCTTCTTGAAATTTAATTGTGTTTGCACTAGCCTACAGTCAGACCTTTTCAAATAATTGTATGGTAGTCTGTTAAAATAGGCACCATTAAACATGTAATACCTTTCAATCTTGGGTTTTTCTTTTCTTGGATAAAAATTAAAATCAAGTGATGCCAATCCATCTATTAATAAAAGGGTTTAAACACCTGATAAGAAACTCCTTTAAATAACTTAGGTCTCTGAATTTGAAGCCCAATTATGAAATGCCAGAGCAGAGACAGCCAGTAGAGGTCATAAAAAGATACCATTGTCACATGACACCATTGGGAGAACCATCAGACTCCCTCATCTGCACAATTTTAAATATTTTGAGAAGTTACAAAAGCAATGAGTTCTATAAATGGATGACTCAGTCCTACATGATTCTGAAGCTGAAGTGCAGAGGAACTATTACATATATAAATCCAGAGACGCTGAAGAAGAGGAAAATGAATGTGCAGTGGACTTCTTTCCCAGCCCAAGCTTTAGCGCACCAAGGAAGCTTGAGAGCTAGAAACATGGGTATGTAAACACATCTAGGCTGACCTATTGTTTCTTTCAGTGATAGTTGTTCTTGGTTTCAACCCGTGTACTCACTAGTTCTACAGGGTAGTAGATTTAGACCATGGCTGTGCAGCCAGATGGCTTGGGTTTGACATGAATATGAGCTTTGACATTTACTGTCTATGCAAACTCAGACAAGTAATGAAACACCCTTCGGTCTCAGTTTCATCTTTAAAATGAGGAACAAGGATCACACCTACCTCATGGGTTGTCTTGAAAATAAATGAGTCAAAATATGCAAACAGCTTAGGACTTGGACCATTGAGAGTGCTCTTTCTGTTGTTGCTGTTCTTAATATTATACATTGTGTTCCAATTTAAATGTACTAATTGTGTGATTTTCCTTGGGTGTAAGAACATTTTGTAGATTAGATCTGCCGATATCCCATTAGCCTCAAATTAATCTAATCATTGCTGTTATCATTAGGAAGTCTTAGTATAATAACAGACTAAACGACAGACGAAAATACTTTAACTTTGTTCTTACAAACATACTTACTAACTTTTCCAGGCACCTTGAAAGATACCAATTTGAGAGACTAATGATAAACGGATAGCAATAATATGCAATTCAGAAGAGACAGTGTTAGATATAAATTGAAGTACAGATAGGTAATTTTGCTCTGATTTGGGGGAATGGTAAATAGTTGTTTATGCTACCAATTAATGTGTTTATATCACCAACCATAATGGATCCATTATCACTACAATATAAAACTTTATATCATCAGCATATTTGGAAACATAATCTTACATTTCCCTAATTTTAAAACCTGGAATGCAGGCTGGAACAAATCTTAAGTATACAGGAACACATTTTGATTAATAAAACTGTCAAAAACAATTTTTAAAATTCCTGCTGGAGTTAAATTTAAGGATATATTTGATTTTTTGACAAATCATTATAGCTGAAAAAGATATAAACTTAGTTATTTGTATCCAAAATATCATGCTATAATTGTATATGCTGTTTAATAAGTAATTAGAGGAAGAATCTGTAACAAGACATGGACTTCGTATTCAGTGTTAGTTTAGTTTCTATGTGGACTAAAATGGAACTACGAAAATGGAATCCAGCAATCACATTTGTGGGTGTATATCTAAAGGAAGTAAAGTGAGGATCTCGATGAGATAGCTGCACTCCCATTTCAACATTGTTCACAATAGACAAGATATGGAAACATACTAAAAGTCTGTTGAATGAATGGACAAAAAAAATGTGTGTGTGTGTGTGTGCGTGTGTGTACACAAAATGGAATATTATTCAGCCATAAGACGGAGCAAGTGCTGACATTTGTGATAACATGTATGAACCTGGAGGCCATTCTGCTAAGTGAAATAATTCAGATACAAGAAGACAAATACTGCATGATCTTACTTATATGTGGAATCTATATTGTTATAGAAACAGAGAGAAGGGTGGTTACCTGTGGATGGAGGGGCAAGGAAAACGGGTAGATACTGGTCAAAGGACACAAAATTTTAGTTATTCAAGATTAGTAAGTAATGGAGCTCTATTTATTTATTGATTTTGAGACAGGGTCTTGCTCTGTTGTCCAGGCTGAAGTGCAGTGGCGTGTCTTGGCTCACTGCGACCTAGGCCTCCTGGACTCAAGCAATCCGCCTGCCTCTCACCTCCTGAGTAGCTGGGATTACAGGTGAGAGTTACTATGCCCAGCTATATATATATTTATTGTGTGTGTGTGTGCGTGTGTGTGTGTGTGTGTGTGTTTGTAGGGACGAGGTTTTACCATGTTTCTCAGGCTGGTGTTGAACTCCTGAGCTCAAGGGTTTCATCTGCCTAAGCCTCCCAAAATGCTGGGATTACAGGTGTGAGCCACTGCACCTGGCCAGTTGTGAACCTCTTGTGCACAACATTGTAACTCTAGTTAACAATATTTTATTGTATACTTGAAATTTTCTATGAGAGTAGAACTGATGTGTTCTTACCACAAACACACACACACACACACACACACACACACACACACACACACAAGAAAATAACTGAGGTGACAGATACGTTAATTAGCTTTATTGTAGTGATTTATTTCACCATGTATAAGGACATCAAATCCTCAACCTGTACACCTTAAATATATGTGTTTAATTGTCAAATATTTTTCTTTAAATAAAATAAAGACATAATGCAGTAGTAATAATCCTGCATGATGTTGGCATTTTGACTCACCCTCTCATATAAATTCTTCTAGGTTAGCCGTTCTGCTGTTCTTTTACAGTATAGTACCTTCATATTTCTTCATAACTTCAGCCTAGAGTCATATCAAAATTTATTGCTTTTGGACAAAGGTAATATTTATAAGACACATAGAGGAAAGAGTAGTTAAAACTTGTATTTTAAAGTAAGTTATGAAGTTCAAAACAGAGCAAAGAGTGAATTCCTGATTATAAATCTTGGTGGAATTTCAGGTTTTAAATTTCTTTTAGAAAGGCGTCAGCCCACTTTACCATGCCATTGTTTCTTTTGCTAACCTCAGAGGTTAGAAACGACCTGAGGTCTTATTTTTTTAAGCAATCAAACGAAATAGAGTATAAAGTCAGGTGTAGGATTAGACTGAAAAAACGGTATATTCAAGTGTGGGATATAATCACCACAGAGATTTCTGCCTATGAGCATGCACTGAATTCATTTAAAAATAAATCTGGGCTGGGGGCGGTGGCTCACGCCTGTCATCCCAGCACTTTGGGAGGCCGAGGTGGGTGGATAACCTGAGGTCAGGAGTTTGAGACTGGCCTAGCCAACATGATGAATCCCCCGTCTCTACTAAAAATACAACAGTTAGCTGGGTATGTTGGCGGGGTTGCCTGTAATCCCAGCTACTCAGGAGGCTGAGGCAGGAGAATCGCTTGAACCTGGGAGGCGGAGGTTGTGGTGAGCCGAGATCCTGCCACTACACTCCAGCCTGGGCAACAGAGTGAGATTCCATCTCAAATAAATAAATAAATAATCTAGGTTGCTTGGTGGATCATGGTCGAAATTTTCCTTCAAGTATTTGTAAACTCTAGGTATCTAAGAGAGCTGAGGTCCTTATATATAGGGATAGTATTTATTTTAGCAATAATCTTCTAATTATTTTTCATTATCATCTCTCTTTTATGTTTATAACCTGTCTCAACCACTATCACTTTCATTACGGAGACCATGTTTTATTCATTCTAAAATGGCAACACAATGCCCTAAGCATCATGAAAATCAACAAAAGTTCAATAGTGATGGTAATTCAAAATATCGCGATTTTACTATTCTGGAGTCATTAGATTTTTAAGTATCTTTGTGGTATAAACGGCACATAAATCCACAACATTTGGCTTCAGAAAGAGAGTGTTATGTTTTTCTTATAGTTTGGTACTTCATAAAGTAGAATAAGAGTATTTTATCACTATATTTTTAAAGACCGACGGTTTAAATGCATTTCTCGGAAGTTCATTTGGTGTGGTACGACAAGCTTTCATGACAACATGAGTCCAGGCTGCGATGATTGCTGTGATCTCCCACATTTTGTGCACTGGATTTTTCCAGTTCTGCATCATGAGATGAAGCTTTGAAAAGTGTGTTGTGAAAAACCCTGTATGAGTTCAATTTATTCATCTGCTTCTCTAGGAGCCAAATAACTTTCCTAAGTTAGTGTAATAGGTTTCTTCATCAGTTATACATGCCAGAATAATCCTGAGAGATTAGTTTAGGAATTGATGCCCTCTCCAAACCTTTTACATTACTCTCAGCCCTTCCTCCTTTCCAAAGAATGGTTTCAGAATATTTATTGGAAACTGTCAAGTTTGTGTTTATATCATACCTGCTTCAAGCACTTTGAATATTGAAGATAATACTATAACATTGACATATATATATATGTCTCTCTATATATGTGTCTATGATCATTGCTATATATAAACTGATCATTGATATGCTCATTGGCGATTCTTATACTATATAAATATATATATGTGTGTGTGCATATATATGTGTGTGTTTATATATAAACACACACATATGCAAACATATTTCTAGGGTTTATTCTTATAGAATATTTTAGTACCTAACGAATTTATGTTAAAATAGTTCTTTTTATGAAATAAGGCTGAAGAGTTACTACCTCATTTCCCCGAACATGTAGATATCAACATTGATTCCAGAATGTATTTCTCTCAAGCAGCATAAAATAACAACTAAATGTACCCTAGTTTTGTTGTCATGTTTCCCAGAAACTTACACTGCAATTCAATTCTTTTTTTTTTTTTTTGCAAATTCTACCAGCAAGGTATGTCCTTGTCTCTCTATTAGGGTATTGAGAAAATAACTTGTGCTGTCCTTCTCAATTCCAAAGACTGATAAATATGTTTTGGTTTATCTACAGAAAAAAGCCAGGCAAACAGTTGTGCTGATAAGATATAATTGACATATTATTCGTGATTTGCTTTTACAGCCTTCAACCTGCTGTTTGTTAAGCAGACAAAAGATTCTTAGGTTGAAAGGACACTAACGTTTTTGTGATTCACTGCATCTGGTCACCAATTACCGTCATAAGATGAAGAATATTAATTCACTTGCAGGACATATTTTTAAAGACCTTGCATGTGAGTTTTGCCATCCTGCAAGCCTCTGATTGTGAGTAATTGATGAAAACAGCAATGTAAAAATTACCAACAACAGAAAAGGCATTTATTACTGTACACACTGCCAGCATTCCTTTTATGCCTTACAAGCATTTCAGTAATAGGATGCTTCATGAGATTTGGATGCAACCACAGTATTTGTTAGGACGTTTGAAAGGCAGGTGGATGCTTGGCAAAAACATCAGAAACTGCATGATTAAAAGATATTCAGAGATAAGACTTAAAATCTGAGAAGGGTGAATGTTTGCTCAGGTGCCAGAATCAGTTTCTTGTTCAAGCTTAGGTCCCAGAGCCTAATGCTACAAGGCTTACATGCTGCCTAGGATGTGGGATGACGTTCATTTCTTCTTCACAGCCCTTCATTAGAATTACTTGCATTTTTGAAGTTTAAATTCACTAAAAATGAAAGTGAAAACATAACTTTTGCAATTCAAACGATCGACACTTAATAGTCATTTTTGAATTTCTTGTATTTAATTTCAGAATGACCATATGACTTTTGTCACCCTTTGTTTACAGCTAGTAAAGATTTCTACACAGACATTAGAACAATAGAAGAAGAAAATATATATGCACCTTCTTTTTTCTTGGTTGGCTGTATTAAATTCTATAAAGATGATGAATAGGGTATGAAAAGCTCCAAGATGCTTTGAGCAAAGCCACAAGGAAAGGATTACTTTTTAAAATATAGTAGTGGAAATATCTAATATCTATTGAACACTTGTTTTGTGGTAGATATAGTGATAAGAGTTTAGAAATACCATTTGACCCAGCCATCCCATTACTGGGTATATATCCAAAGGATTGTAAAACATGCTGCTATAAAGACAGATGCATACGTATGTTTATTGAGGCACTATTCACAATAGCAAAGACTTGGAACCAACCCAAATGTCCAACAACGATAGACTGGATTAAGAAAATGTGGCACATATACACCGTGGAATACTATGCAGCCATAAAAAATGATGAGTTCATGTCCTTTGTAGGGACATGCATGAAGCTGGAAACCATCATTCTTAGCAAACTATCACAAGCACAAAAAAACCACACACCACATGTTCTCACTCATAGGTGGTAATTGAACAATGAGAACACATGGACATAGGAAGGGGAACATCAGACACTGGGGCCTGTTGTGGGGTCAGGGGATGAGGGAGGGATAGCATTAGGAGATAGATACCTAATGTTAAATGACAAGTTGCTGGGTGCAGCACAACAACATGGCACATGTATACATATGTAACTAACCTGCACGTTGCGCACATGTACCCTAGAACTTAAAGTATAATAATAATAAAAAAAGAGTTTTAATGCCATTTATTCCCCCACCTAAAAATGTCAATGGTATTTCACAAATAGCTTGACCAGGATCACCTAGTGCTAGAGACAGGATCTAAAATGAGGTGACCTGATCTCAAAGCCAGCTCTCCTAACCACAGTCCATATGTCATAGAACTTTGGAATGACATGAGACATTTGGAAGCTGATGCTATTTTCTTTGAACATGTTTCTCAGAGAAAAACCATTCACTGTAGTAATGTTCGTAGAATTCAAATTATGAAAGTAATGTCAACAGTGGATATTAGATTTTTAAAGTCAGCATTTTAATAAGGTAATCATATCACATACACTAAGTGACACACATGAAATAATAAAATGTACTGAAGTGAGTCATTTTAAGTAATTAGTCCCACTAGTTGGTCACATCCTGCTTTTAGTAAGAAGAATCTGTGTTGATGATTTGAGCTCTTGTCCTCTTTAAAGTATGATGTTGTGTTTTTTTCTCTGCTCAAATCTTGACTCTCTAGTTGAAATATCCCATATCTTTTTCTACTCCTATATACTCTGCTAAACAGCAGTTAAATTCATGCAGTTGAATTAAACAAATATTGGTATTTGTTTCATTTTAAACACACACTTCTAAGCACAAGATGAGTAAAATATGTTCCCTCGTTTCAAGTGATCTAACATAATTATGGTTAGAGATTCCCATTCCACCTGCTTCAGCAAACTGTGTTTGTGATTGGCTGAGTTCAGCAGGCTTGTTTTGTACATTCCCATCTTCAGTCATTGAATCAGCCTTTTGTGTGCTCAATGCAATGGAAAAATGTTTAATTCTAAGTTGAAATCATATTGAAAAGATGAGTGTTTTATGCTATAAAGAATAATGACTTCAGATTTTCAGAATTTGGGAAACTAACTTGGAACCATTTAGTCCTCATTTCTCATTGTACATCTAAGCATGAAAATATAGCACTTAGCTCTTCAGATACTTTTAAAATAGTTGGAGTGAATTTTGATTATGTTAAAATTTTCTTGCTCTGTCTGACACAGTAGAATAGGGAAGACAGTATTTCTGCAGCTAAATGTCTGAGCCCCTGGTTCTGTAACTTATTCCCTCCTTCTCTCCTCTCACTGAAAGTTCCTTTTATCCTTCAAGCTAGGGATGGGGATAGAATGGGTCTAAGTGCTAATGATATGTGACTAGATTAAAGGAGAACATAAAATTGAGTCCATGAATATTTATCAAGTCTCTACTTTCATTTAGACATTTTTCCAGGTTCTAAGTGGGATAAGAATTACTGCAAGATACTATTTGAACATCAAGGAAAATATCGTTTAATCAGTTGAAGGATATAAGCCTGTGAAAAATTAAAAGTAGCTCATTTTAATGAGCAAATACAATGTTCCAGGTGCTGGTCTAAATGCTATGTAAGTAGCATTCCATTGAATTATTACCACAACTAGATAAAAGAGTTATTACCCTTATTATTTTCATTTACAGATAGGAGGCATGCACAGAGAGGTTAGACAACTCACCTAAAGATCACAGCCAGTAAATTGTGGAGCTTAAATTATAATAGAAATTGACACTGGAAGAAATATCACCTGTAGAAAATTAGTTGCGTGCATCTACAGATGAAATATACCAATACGTAGTTTCCAGATAACACCTACAGATGGCATAGATTTATAGTAATCCAGGGTGGGATAAGAAAAGAAGAAGAATATGTAAAAGGAGTATTTACTATGGGATGCTAATAACATGCTAGGTTTTTGTGTGAAACTAATAAATTAAATTTTCAAAATGATACCAAGGGGTAGGTATAATTGTCCCTATTTAAGAATTCTTATGAAGGAAACTCCATTAGTTTTTCTATTGTTCCTTCAAGAATTTGTTTCAAATTTTTGGCTTAAAAGACACCAATCTTATAGTTTTATAGGTCATAATTCCGAGGCTAAGATCAAGTTGTTGGCAGAACTGCATTTCTTTCTGGACATCCTAGGGGAGGATCTGTTTCCTTGTTTATTTGTGTTTTTGGCAGAATCTAGTTCCTTGAGATTATAAGACTGAGATTCCGGTTTCCTTGCTGGCTGTCAGCTGAAACCCATTTCTATCTTCTAGAGACTGTCACATCCCTTGGCTCATGACTCTTTCATCCACCTTCAAACTCTGGAAAAGCAAGTCAAATTCTTCTCCTGTTGAGTCTCTCAGACGCACTGTTCTACCTCTTCTTTTCTACCTCTTCTTCCACTTCCAAGGACCCTTGTGATTACCTTGGTCCCATGCATGTGGATAATGCAGGATACTCTCCCCATCTCAGATTAATCTAATTAGCAACCATGATTTCATTATCAACCTTAGTTTTCTTTTGCCCTCTAATGTAATAAATTCAAAGCTTCCAGGGATCAGTACATAGACTTCTTTGGAGGACCATTATTATGCCTAACACAGGGACCTAGTCAGATTAAACAACCTAGTGAAGGTATCACATGTATAAGTGGTAAATCTCTGTTGACATTCTGCTACTGAGCTCATATTCTTTACCTTACATTACTTCCAACTGGATGAGATTGCACTGAGTAACACAAATGGGGAGGAGATTAATATTTGTTAGGTGCCTTATCAGGGTGCTTTATCTCCCTTTTTCCTGATAGCGTTTATGTGGAAAACATAATATTGCCTATTTCACATGAGGAAACAAATTCAGGTAATTTAATTTTCTTGAAATCACAGAAACAGACAAATCAAAAATTTGAAATAACATCTGTCTGAATGCAAAGTCTGTCAACCTCAGAATTGAAACTGAGTCTTGAAGTACAGGTAGAATATAGATAAGCAAAGAGACTGTAATAGATCAATAATGCATGGAGAAAATGGGAACAGAAAAAGTGAGAATGGGAGAGAGTAGTATTACAGTGACTGGATTTTGAATTTCTTGAGTACAACTTTGAGGCTACTTAAGCTGGTTTCTAAGATATATGAAAGGATTTTTCTTCTTCTACTTACCTGCTTAGCTGGTTAATTTTAGCAAATATTTTGGTATAATAATATAAGTCTAGTGATTTCAGTAAATGAAAAATAAGCTCATTATTTGAAAATACTTGTGCATTTAAAATTTAACATTGTTAAAACAATTATCAAGCTACACTATTGTCTCTGGGGACAAGCCAAAGATAAATTATCTTTCCTGCTATCTGTTTTTATTTTAACCTTTGGAGATCACATTTCATAGACTTAATAACAGTCGTCCTGATGGGTTAAACATTTTGTGATTAGGAATTTAAATTTTCTTCTCCCATTCATTGTTCACGTGTCCCTCTACTCTCCTTTTTGATCCGAGAACCCAGGAGAGACTCCAAGATGTGAAATAGCTGGGTTGTCATTTCAGAGTTCTGAATTCCAACTGTCCTTAGCCAGAAATCCCCACTTGGTACTAATTTATGTTGAGTCATGCTTTGTTAACCTCTTAAGAAGTCAGGGATGACCAATTGTTGACACCCTAACCTAAAACATATGTTCTTGCCTCAATGTTTGTTTGGTGTTGTATTCGAAAAGAGGATTTCTAAATTGTAGATTTTGTATTGACTCAATCCAAAGAAATATATTTACGTTAAGGTACATTTTAATTGTAGGAGGAAAATCATGATAAAAACACACAACTCTTTAACGTTAACAACATTTTTTTCATATTTGTTAGGCCATTCAATTGTTGTCCAAATGCATTTCTATATTTATAGTTGAAACTATGACAGATGGAAACATGCATTCTTGTTCATCACTTAATATTCTATTTTGTTAATCTAGTTGTCTTCACATAGCAATTTTATACGCCATTTTAATGAGTATATTATTGTCCATCAGGGGGCACAAACTGCCTAAGTGGTAAAATGCATCTTCTATTTTTTTAGCATATGTATGGTGTTTCCATAAATGCATTTCTAGAAAGAGAATTTCAGGCTAAAGGAACAGGCAATCTGGCAAAAAATAATTTTGGGCAGAGGGATTCTGGGAAGTACCTGCTAAATATAGCTGCTGCCACAATAGTATTTATTAATAATCAGGCACTTTCTACATTGTTTTCATGTGCATACTTGCTATCCTGAGTAAATTCTTCAGACTTGATCCTAAACAAAATTTTGAAAAGTAAATCAGGTAAGACCTCTGTATAAAAGTTTAGTTTCCAGTTAGAACAAAGCAGAATAAACAGAACTCCTCTCTCTTAAATATGGACTACTCTCCTCTTCATGTTTACTGTATGGACTCTCCTGTTTCTTCTTCACTCTGGGAATGCCAAGCTTTCCCAGTAAGACCTTTCTACTTATTCTTTATTCTGCCTGTGATGTTATTTCATTGATCTCTCTTCTCTGAGAGCTAAACTCAAGTGGTTCTTTCCTCAGAGACCTTTCCTGAAGCCTCTATTTAATGACCTTACTGCAGCTATTTTTCTTTTCTCTCTCTCTCTCTCTCTTTTTTTTTTTTTTTTTTTTTGAGGTGGAGTTTTTGCTCTGTTGCCCAGGCTGGAGTGCAATGGCTGAATGTTGGCTCACTGAAACCTCTGCCTCCTGGTTTCAAGCAAGTCTCCTGCCTCACCCTCCCAGGTAGTTGGGATTACAGGTGCCCACCACCACGCCTGGGTAATTTGAGTATTTTTAGTAGAGATGAGGTTTCACCATGTTGCCCAGGCTGGTCTCAAACTCTTGACCTCAGGCGATCCACCCACCTCAGCCTCCCAAAGTGCTAGGATTATGGGCATGAGCCACTGTGCCCAACCTTACTGCAGCCATTTTTCTATGACAGTAACCCTTCAACCCTTTTTTTTTTCTTCAAACACTAAACAGTGTGTAAAATGGCCTGCAAAAATGTTAGGTCTCTGCTGCCAGAATAGAAGTACATGCAATATTTATTTTAGCAATACACTGCATGTTTCATTTTCCTTGTTGTCTCGTGGTTCTGGAGGTTAGAGGTCTGATTTCAAGGCACCAGCAAGGTTGGTTCCTGTTGAAGGCTGCAAGGAAGAGCTGTTTCAAACCTCTCTACTAGGTCCTGGTAGCCTCAGGCATTCCTTGCCTTGTACGTGGCATTCTCCCTAATCTCTGCCTTCATGTTGACATGCCATTCTCACTGGGTGCAAATTTCCCCTTTTTAGAATTACATCAGTCATACTGGATCAGGGCTAAAGTGTGACCTCTAGTAGGTCCTCCTGTATGATCTCATCCTAACTTGAAATAGTACAGAAGCAGGTATCTTATTTCCAAATCTCTTTGTGAGGTAGTGGATTTAAGGACTTCTACACGTACATTGCTGGAAGACAATTTAATCAATGTCACCACAAATGCTTCATGAATTTCCTGTGACCTATATCAGGAGCAGAGAGCCATTGGTTGGTTTCACCCAAAGCCATAGATAAAAGGGGGTTTCCAAGACCACCGTTTAAAATGTTGAGCTATTTTAAGTGAAAATAGAATATTTTGGAATGGCCTCTCAAGGTAGGTTTTCTATTATGCATATTTGGCTACCAAAATTATTATGAATAATATAATATGTAATTGTTCTGGTCCTTGTTTTATTATTAAGAAATACTTTACAGATCATGTTGTTGTATCATACCCTGTAAAAATTTTAAGAAAGGGATAGAATTATACAAGAAATCAATATTTTTATCAATTAATTTTTATATTTGTAATTGATACAAAATAATTGTACATGCTTATGGGGTATAGTGTGATGTTGCTATGCGTATATTCATTGTATGATGATCAAATCGGGTTAATGACCATATTCAGCACTTTAAGCATTTATCATCTCTGGTGGTGATGACGTTCAAAATCTTCTATCTTGAAGTATACACTACGTTGTTACTTGCTATAGTCACCCTAGTGTGTAATAGAATACCAAAACTAGTATTTACAGAGGTTTGGAAAATAAATGTAACTAAACTTTAAACTTGATTTAAATTCTAACAGAAAAGTAACTCTTTGAGTATTTAATAAAATATACCATTTTATCACAATAAAATAAAGATTGAACTTGTAATTTTTTTCACACTGGGTGCTTTACAATGAGTAACTTCAGTAAGTAAATCTTCTTTGACACCCCAAGAGGGCTGTGGAGACTTTTTTCTTCTCTTTTTCCTTCCTGTCCTTCCTGTCTCCCTTCCCTCTTTCCTTTCCTTATTTTTGTCTTTCTTTCTTCTTTTCTCTTTTTCTTCCCTCCTTCAATTCATATTTATTAAGCATCTACTCTCTGCTAGATACTCTTGTAGATTCTGGGGACGGAAATCCTTGCTTTTGTGGAAACTGCATTCTAGTGAGCTAAACAAAAAACAAATACACAAATAGGTAAAATTATTAGTACATTAATAATACCTGCTGAGAAGAAAAGTAAAGCAGGAGAGTGGTATAGGAAGACTTCAGGCAAAAGGATAACAAATTAAATAGGACAGAGAGCAGGACTCAAGAGATCTGGTGTAATCTAAGTAAGAATTAAGGAGTGGGTGAACCAAAGTGCGAGGATGTGTAGGGAAAAGCGTAACAGGTCAAAGGATTAGCAACTGCAAAGGCTTGGAGGCTGGGCATCTTATCCTGTGGTAGGAGTAGCAGGTGCCTGAACATTAGAATGATGAGAAAAATAGGAACGCATAGAGAGGAGTGATCAGATCTGAATTTACAGGACCACTCTGTTTACTCTGTTGAAAAAACTATGAAAGGGCATGAGGTCAATTGCAGCAGACTAGTTAGGAAAACACTGCACTTATGCAGGTGAAGCAATAACCCAGTAAGGTAAGAAGCAGACACTTTCTGAATAATCTGAATGATAGAGCTGAAAATACATTAGTGAATTGTGTGTGAGGTATAACAAAGAGGAGCAAGGATGACTCCAAGGTTTGGGCTTGAGGAATTGAAAGAATGAAGTTGTCATCATCTGAGAGGACGAGCGTGGGGCAAGAGCACCTCTGAGCGGCTCCATTTGGACACGTGAAGATGGACATGGCATAATGTTGTGTCCATCATTTATAGCTGCATTTTTCAATTACCAAATGTATCATCAGTAGTTTCCTTTTTTTAATTAGATTATAAATTCTTAAGGGACATTGGCTTTGTGTTTTCACCTATGATTCAAATTCATTAGAAGGTAAAGAGTAAATAATTCTACATTTGAAATCCAAAGCCTGATTCTTATTAGGATAAGAATATTTTACATATTATTTTAGGATTTTATGGCTAAGTTTTTAAAAATTAATTTTGACTTAGGTTTTCAATATTTCAGTAACATACAACTATACGTAAAACGAACTATAGTCTGAGTATTTGCATTTGTAAGATACACTGATGGATTATAATATTCATGAACGCAATATGTGTTGACAACAGAGAGACACGTTTTGGAACCAGTCTTTCTCTTTCTGGTTTTGTTTTCACTGTCTGATTAAGGAGTTAGAAGGAATGCTAATATTAATTGGCAGCTGTTAAGAATCTAAATTCAGAAAGTTCCCAAGAAAAAGAATAAATGTACACTTTTCCTGAGCATATTTGAATAAGTAAATGATTTTTTTCGTTGCTTTAATTATAGCTTCATGGTCAATGATTATTAAGTATTAATTATAATGTCAACTTTATTTTACAAAATAATTTAAAAAGTCAAAATATATCCCCATTTTAATATTAGCTGTCAAATATGCATATTGATGCATATATAGTTATGCTAAAGTTGTAATATTTAATGTTTACTATGGGAAACTTCATCATGAGCTCCCCCTTTTCTCACTGTCTGTGCACATGCTAAGGCCACCATCTTGCCTTCCTGTTCATGAGGGAACCTGGGAGAGTACAGATTTCTGGGGTTACAGGGAAAAATCCATACGTCTCTTCACTCAACTAAGAAAATTAGACTGCTGAGGAAGACTGAACACAAAAGGAAGATCAAAATCCCTCTAAATTTTAAAGATATGTAAACATTTACAAACCTCATTAATTTAAAAAATTATTGAAAATAAATGGGTGACCCACAATAGTTTCCTAAATAACAGCCCCACTACATATATTTTTTTAAGTTTTGAACATCTAAAATAAATTTTATATATAGACATACAATAGAGTTCATATGTCTTCTTCAATTGACTTAGTTCATTTTTATGTTGTTTCTAGTATTTTAATTTTTAAAGTATTTATATAGTATTTAATTCTTACTTGGAGAGTCACTTTATCAAAACATACATGTGGGCCAGGTGCGGTGGCTCACGCTTGTAATCCCAGCACTTTGGGAGGCCGAGGCGGGCGGATCACAAGGTCAGGAGATCGAGACCACAGTGAAACCCCGTCTCTACTAACAATACAAAAAAAAAAAAAAAAAAAAATTAGCCGGGCGTGGTGGCGGGCGCCTGTAGTCCCAGCTACTCAGAGAGGCTGAGGCAGGAGAATGGCGCGAACCCGGGAGGCAGAGCTTGCAGTGAGCCAAGATTGCGCCACTGCACTCCAGCCTGGGCGACAGAGCGAGACTCCGTCTCAAAAAAAAAAAAAATAAATAAAAATAAAAAACAAAACATACATGTAAGTCATAGTTCTTTGCTGGTTTTGGTACCATTTAAAGGCTTAGTATACAGAATTTCCATTTTAGAAAACATGTAGTTTTCTATATTCCTCATAAATCCCAAACTTTCAGTTGAGGATGTTAGCAAATCAGAAATCCCAGTGGAGAAAGAAAGAGAGAAAGAGAGAAAGGGAGAAAAGAAAGGAGAAAAGGGAAGGGAAAGGAGAGGAAAGGAGAGAGGAGGAGAGAGAGAGAGAGAGAGAGAGAGAGGAGACGGAGAGGGAGAGGAGAGGAGAGAAGAAAAGAAGGGAAGGAAAAGAAAGAAAAAGAAAGGGAAAGAAAGAAAGAGAAAAAGAAAGAAAAGAAAAGGAAGGAAGGAGAGGAGGAAAGAGAGGGAGAAAAAGAAAAAACGAAAAGAAAAGAAGGAAGGAAAGCAGGAAGGGAAGGATAGAGCGGGGAGGAAGGAAGGAAGGAGAGGAGAGGAGGAAAGAGAAAGAGAAAAAGAAGAAAAAACGAAAAGAAAAGAAAGAAGGAAGGAGAGAAGGAAGGGAGGGATAGAGGGGGAAGGAAGGAAGGCTGTAACAAATATTGCTGTTTCACATTTATCAGAATGGCTAAAACAATAAACATATATAATTCTGGTGAGGATGTGGAGACACTTTATCTCTCATGCTTTGCTGGTTAGTTTGTAAAATGGCATAGTCACTTTGGATAAACAGTTTGTTAGCTACTTAAAAAATTAATTGCACTCCTGGGAATTTTCCTGGAGAAATAAAAACAACATTCATACAAAACCTTTACACAAATGCCTAGAGCAGCTTTATCTGTAAGAGCTCAAACTGGAAGCAACCCTGATGTGCTTCAAGGGGTGAGTAGTTAAACAACCTGTGCTACATCCAGACGATGGATTGGTCTTCAGCAATAAAAAGGAACGATACTTGAAATACTCTGGATGACTCTCCATAAAATTATGCTGAGTAAAAAAGGGTTGAAATCCATCTTAGGAGCAGGCAGAGAAAGTTAGAATGAAGGGGCCTGAAAATCAGTAACAAGAGTGTAGAAGGAGAACCAGGAGAGACTGAGCAAAGAGAAGGTAGACATACTCTCAATAAGAGTGGTTGGCAGTGTCCAGTGTAGCAGAAAGGTTAAGAGTAGCACTAAAAAGTATCCATAGATATTGCTTAGTTTTTAAAAAAATAAATAAATAAATGGAGATCATCTTACACCATATATCCAACTCCAGATGGGTAAAGTGTTGAATGCAAAAATTTGATAAAGAAATATAATCTCGGTGGGAAATAATTTTCTAAGCTTAAAATAAATTATATAATTTACAAAAAAAGAAAAAAAAAGAAAAAAAAAAAGGCAACCACAAAAGTTTGCATAGTGTATGATTCCAATTAGGAAACACTCCTAAATGTCATTCTAGAAAGGGAGGACAGATTATTGGTTGCTTAGTGTTAAGGATAGGAAGGGATTGGATGAGGCTATAAAAGGGTAACATGAGAGATTCTTATTGTGATGGAAATATTCTTTATCTTGAGTCTATTACTGTCAGTATCTTGGTTGTTTTATTGCATAATAGTCTTACAAGATGCTCCCACTGGGTGAAATTGGGTAAAGAATTAAAGGTGTCTCTCTATATTATTTCTTACAATTACTGGTGAATTTCCAATTATCTCAAAATAAAAAGTTTAAAAACCCTTCATCTACACACTCAAAATTAACTTTCTAACCAAAGTTGAATTTTTTGTAACATCTTTTAAAATAAACTACATTGGAAATGTCATTCCCATAAAACAATTGGTTATTTGTCCCTCAAGTTACGCATGCAGGAAATTATAAGAATTGTTAGACAAATAAATGATTACAGGAACAGAAATCAGTGGCTGGGTTTTTATTTCAATTAAATATTTTGATACTTTATATTGAACATATGAACATCTTCTGCAAGTAGTTACATAGTAAAGTCTTTAGAGAAGATTAGCATTCAAAATTTGATAAAGATGACAGTGGAAAAACTAAGAAATTACTGGCAAACAGAATAACTTACAGTTCATACCCATATAAATCATGTTTTTTCTTTCTCTGGAATATATAGTAAGTATTCATTTGCTCATAAAATAAGCTTAGATTCTTTACTCATATTGTACAATATTTACACATTTTTGAAAGAACCCAAAATTGCTCTGGGGAAAAAAATGGAAGGTATTATGTAATATTTCCCGAAATATACACCTAATGTCTAACATGGCTGTGGCATTAAAAGTAATGATGGGGCCAGTGCAGTGGCTCCTGCCTGTAGTCCCAGCAATTTGGGAGGCTGAGGTGAATAGATCACAAGGTCAGGAGTTCGAAACCAGCCTGACCAACACAGTGAAACCACATCTCTACTAAAAATACAAAAATTAGCCGGGCATGGTGGTGCACGCCTGTAATCCCAGCTACTCGGGAGGCTGAGGCAGGAGAATCACTTGAACTTGGGAGGCGGTAGTTGCAGTGAGCCGAGATCACGCCATTCCATTCCAGCCTGGGCGACAGAGCGAGACCCCTTCTCAAAACAAAACAACAACAAAAAAAGTAATGATGGTAGCAGAAGCAGTGGTAGCAGCAGTAGTAAAGCTCATATTTATTGAGTGCTTGCTACATATTGGCAATTTTCTAAGAGATTTAAATATTTTTACATGCTTAATTCTCATAACAACTACTATAAATAGGCATTATTATTATTTTTGTTATTATTTTCATGACCGTGATCTTCCCCACTCTACAGATAGGTAAAATGAGGCACAGTGAGCAGCCTGGATGAAATTGCTCAAGGTAGCATCAGAAATAAGTGACAGAACTGGGATTCCTCCTGAAGTGGTCTGGCTCCTAAACTTGCCATGCAATGGATATCCTTTTTTTTTTATTTTTCTGTATAATTTGTGATATGTTACTCATTATTTTATTGAATTATTTATTTTAGAATAAATGCTATGGATTTTAGTAGGTTTCTATTCTACTACTCTGTGTGTGTGTGTGTGTGTGTGTGTGTGTGTGTGTGTGTGTGTGTATATGCAAAAGTTGTTGAATGTTAACTTCTATGACTCTTATTATTTGGCAGGAACTTTTGCAAATATAATAGGCTCCATCATGCATTGTCCTAAATGGCTCCATTGAAGAAATTCAATTGAGCAAACAAATGAACGTTTATAGTCATCCACATTTTGGACAAAAACAGATCTGTCTTTTAATGGGTGAAATGCTTGTTCAATTATCACAGAGTAATAGAAAGCTTTCAAAAAAAGGATTATGATTCTATGAGAAGTTTGATTCTCTGAAAATCTAATATTTTTGAGATAACTGAGGGTTTTTTAAATATGAATGGATTTTCATTTTGCTAGCTTTGGATAGAGATTTTCTAGCATGTATTGCAAATGGTATTGCATTTGAAAACTGTTTGGATTATGTCTTTGAAGATGGGAGGGACATTACTTCAGGGACGGGAATGAGAAAGCGAAGCTGCTGAGAATCAAAATAGCATGGTCGCTTATAGACGTGGATTTCAATAGAGTTTATGTCACAGAACAGTGCCAGAGAAAGGTAAACATTGGTAGAAACATTTGGTACCCAGGGATTAAAAGATTTTTGTTGTTTGTTTTTTGAACAATTGTAATGCAGAGCTACTGAATAGTAGTGAGACTTTCTGTGTATTGATAAAGATAGGCTAAGCTATCTTGTAGTAAGAGATAAACTACATAAAATACATGGGCTAAGCACTATATGGGATTAATTTATACTCTTTGAAACTCTATGCAGTTCAAATCTTTCTATCATTCGTTTAGTAACTAGAATATCTGGAACACAAGACCTCTGTGTTTCTCTTTTTTTTCTTTCTTTTTTTATTATTTTTTATTATTATTATACTTTAGGTTTTAGGGTACATGTGCACAATGTGCAGGTTTGTTACATATGTATCCATGTGCCATGTTGGTGTGATGCACCCATTAACTCGTCATTTAGCATTAGGTATATCTCCTAATGCTGTCCCTCCCCCCCCCCACCCCACAACACTCCCCGCAGTGTGATGTTCCCCTTCCTGTGTCCCTGTGTTCTCATTGTTCAATTCCCACCCATGAGTGAGAACATGCAGTGTTTGGTTTTTTGTCCTTGCGATAGTTTACTGAGAATGATGGTTTCCAGTTTCATCCATGTCCCTACAAAGGACGTGAACTCATCATTTTTTATGGCCGCATAGTATTCCATGATGTATATGTGCCACATTTTCTTAATCCAGTCTATCGTTGTTGGACATTTGGGTTGGTTCCAAGTCTTTGCTATTGTGAATAGTGCCGCAATAAACATACGTGTGCATGTGTCTTTATAGCAGCATGATTTATAGTCCTTTGGGTATATACCCAGTAATGGGATGGCTGGGTCAAATGGTATTTCTAGTTCTAGATCCCTGAGGAATCGCCACACTGACTTCCACAATGGTTGAACTAGTTTGCAGTCCCACCAACAGTGTAAAAGTGTTCCTATTTTTCCACATCCTCTCCAGCACCTGTTGTTTCCTGACTTTTTAATGATCGCCATTCTAACTGGTGTGAGATGGTCTCTCATTGTGGTTTTGAGTTGCATTTCTCTGATGGCCAGGGATGATGAGCATTTTTTCATGTGTTGTTTGGCTGCATAAATGTCTTCTTTTGAGAAGTGTCTGTTCATGTCCTTTGCCCACTTTTTGATGGGGTTGTTTGTTTTTTTCTTGTAAATTTGTTTGAGTTCATTGTAGATTCTGGATATTAGCCCTTTGTCAGATGAGTAGGTTGCGAAAATTTTCTCCCATTTTGTAGGTTGCCTGTTCACTCTGATGGTAGTTTCTTTTGCTGTGCAGAAGCTCTTTAGTTTAATTAGATCCCATTTGTCAATTTTGGCTTTTGTTGCCATTGCTTTTGGTGTTTTAGACATGAAGTCCTTGCCCATTCCTATGTCCTGAATGGCATTGCCTAGGTTTTCTTCTAGGGTTTTTATGGTTTTAGGTCTAACATGTAAGTCTCTAATCCATCTTGAATGAATTTTTGTATAAGGTGTAAGGAAGGGATCCAGTTTCAGCTTTCTACATATGGCTAGCCAGTTTTCCCAGCATCATTTATTAAATAGGGAATCATTATCCCATTGCTTGTTTTTGTCAGGTTTGTCAAAGATCAGAAAGTTGCAGATATGTGGCCATTATTTCTGAGGGCTCTGTTCTGTTCCATTGATCTATGTCTCTGTTGTGGTACCAGTACCATGCTGTTTTGGTTACTGTAGCCTTGTAGTATAGTTTGAAGTCAGGTAGCGTGATGCCTCCAGCTTTGTTCTTTTGGCTTAGGATTGACTTGGCGATGCGGGCTCTTTTTTGGTTCCATATGAACTTTAAAGTAGTTTTTACCAATTCTGTGAAGAAAGTCATTGGTAGCTTGGTGGGGATGGCATTGAATCTATAAATTACCTTGGGCAGTATGGCCATTTTCACAATATTGATTCTTCCAACCCATGAGCATGGAATGTTCTTCCATTTGTTTTATCCTGTTTTATTTCATTGAGCAGTGGTTTGTAGTTCTCCTTGAAGAGGTCCTTCACATCCCTTGTAAGTTGGATTCCTGGGTATTTTATTCTCTTTGAAGCAATTGTGAATGGCAGTTCACTCATGATTTGGCTCTCTGTTTGTCTGTTATTGGTGTACAAGAAGGCTTGTGGTTTTTGTACATTGATTTTGTATCCTGAGGCTTTGCTGAAGTTGCTTATCAGCTTAAGGAGATTTCGGGCTGAGACAGTGGGGTTTTCTAGATATACAATCATGTCATCTGCAAACAAGGACAATTTGACTTCCTCTTTTCCTAAATAATACCATTTATTTCCTTCTCCTGCCTGATTGCCCTGGCCAGAACTTCCAACACTATGTTGAATAGGAGTGGTGAGAGAGGGCATCCCTGTCTTGTGGCAGTTTTCAAAGGGAATGCTTCCAGTTTTTGCCCATTCAGTATGATACTGGCTGTGGGTTTGTCATAGATAGCTCTTATTATTTTGAGATACGTCCCATCAATACCTAATTTATTGAGAGTTTTTAGCATGAAGGGTTGTTGAATTTTGTCAAAGGCCTTTTCTGCATCTATTGAGATAATCATGTGGTTTTTGTCTTTGGTTCTGTTTATAAGCTGGATTACATTTATTGATTTGCGTATGTTGAACCAGCCTTGCATCCCAGGGATGAAGCCCACTTGATCATGGCGTATAAGCTTTTTGATGTGCTGCTGGATTCGGTTTGCCAGTATTTTATTGAGGATTTTTGCATCAATGGTCATCAAGGATATTGGTCTGAAATTCTCTTTTTTGGTTATGTCTCTGCCAGGCTTTGGTATCAGGATGATGCTGGCCTCATAAAATGTGTTAGGGAGGATTCCCTCTTTTTCTATCGATTGGAATAGTTTCAGAAGGAATGGTACCAGCTCCTCCTTGTACCTCTGGTAGAATTCGGCTGTGAATCCATCAGGTCCTGGACTCTTTTTGGTTGGTAAGCTATTGATTATTGCCACAATTTCAGAGCCTGTTATTGGTCTATTCAGAGATTCAACTTCTTCCTGGTTTAGTCTTGGGAGGATGTATTTCTCGAGAAATTTATCCATTTCTTCTAGATTTTCTAGTTTATTTGCATAGAGGTGTTTATAGTATTCTCTGATGGTAGATTGTATTTCTGTGGGATTGGTGGTGATATCCCCTTTATCATTTTTTATTGCATCTATTTGATTCTTCTCTCTTTTCTTCTTTATTAGTCTTGCTAGCGGTCTATCAATTTTGTTGATCTTTTCAAAAAACCAGCTCCTGGATTCATTAATTTTTTGAAGGGTTTTTTGTGTCTCTATTTCCTTCAGTTCTGCTCTGATTTTAGTAATTTCTTGCCTTCTGCTAGCTTTTGAATGTGTTTGCTCTTGCTTTTCTAGTTCTTTTAATTGTGATGTTAGGGTGTCAATTTTGGATCTTTCCTGCTTTCTCTTGTGGGCATTTAGTGCTGTAAATTTCCCTCTACACACTGCTTTGAACGTGTCCCAGAGATTCTGGTATGTTGTGTCTTTGTTCTCATTGATTTCAAAGAACATCTTTATTTCTGCCTTCATTTCATTATGTACCCAATAGTCGTTCAGGAGCAGGTTGTTCAGTTTCCATGTAGTTGAGTGGTTTTGAGTGAGTTTCTTAATCTGGAGTTATAGTTTGATTGCACTGTGGTCTGAGAGACAGTTTGTTATAATTTCTGTTCTTTTACATTTGCTGAGGAGAGCTTTACTTCCAACTATGTGGTCAATTTTGGAATAGGTGTGGTGTGGTGCTGAAAAAAATGTATATTCTGTTGATTTGGGGTGGAGAGTTCTGTAGATGTCTATTAGGTCTGCTTGGTGCAGAGCTGAGTTCAATTCCTGGGTATCCTTTTTAACTTTCTGTCTCGTTGATCTGTCTAATGTTGACAGTGGGGTGTTAAAGTCTCCCATTATTATTGTGTGGGAGTCTAAGTCACTTTGTAGGTCACTCAGGACTTGCTTTATGAATCTGGGTGCTCCTGTATTGGGTGCATATATATTTAGGATAGTTAGCTCTTCTTGTTGAATTGATCCCTTTACCATTCTGTAATGGCCTTCTTTGTCTCGTTTGATCTTTGTTGGTTTAAAGTCTATTTTACCAGAGACTAGGATTGAAACCCCTCCCTTTTTTTGTTTTCCATTTGCTTGGTAGATCTTCCTCCATCCCTTTATTTTGAGTCTATGTGTGTCTCTGCAAGTGAGATGGGTTTCCTGAATACAGCACACTGATGGATATTGACTCCTTATCCAATTTGCCAGTGTGTGTCTTTTAATTGGAGCATTTAGCCCATTTACATTTAAAGTTAATATTGTTATGTGTGAATTTGATCCTGTCATTATGATGTTAGCTGGTTATTTTAATTGTTAGTTGATGCAGTTTCTTCCTAGCCTCAATGGTCTTTACAATTTGGCATGTTTTTGCAGTGGCTGGTACCGGTTGTTCCTTTCCATGTTTAGTGCTTCCTTCAGGAGCTCTTTTAGGGCAGGCCTGGTGGTGACAAAATCTCTCAACATTTGCTTGTCTGTAAAGTATTCTCCTTCACTTATGAAGCTTAGTTTGGCTGGATAGGAAATTCTGGGTTGAAAATTCTTTTCTTTAAGAATGTTGAATATTGGCCCCCACTCTCTTCTGGCTTGTAGAGTTTCTGCCGAGAGATGCGCTGTTAGTCTGATGGGCTAACCCATCACTTTGTGGGTAACCCGACGTTTCTCTCTGGCTGCCCTTAACATTTTTTCCTTCATTTCAACTTTGGTGAATCTGACAATTATGTGTCTTGGGGTTGCTCTTCTCAAAGAGTATCTTTGTGGCGTTCTCTGTATTTCCTGAATTTGAATGTTGGCCTGCCTTGCTAGATTGGGGAAGTTCTCCTGGATAATATCTTGCAGAGTGTTTTCCAACTTGGTTCCATTCTCCCCGTCACTTTCAGGTACACCAGTCAGACGTAGGTTTGGTCTTTTCACATAGCTCCATATTTCTTGAAGGATTTGTTCATTTCTTTTTATCATTTTTTCTCTAAACTTCCCTTCTCACTTCATTTCATTGATTTCATCTTCCATCACTGATACCCTTTCTTCCAGTTGATCGCATCGGCTACTGAGGCTTCTGTAATCTTCACACAGTTCTCAAAACTCGGCTTTCAGCTCCATCAGCTCCTTTAAGCACTTCTCTGCATTGGTCATTTTAGTTATACATTCATCTAATTTTTTTTCAAAATTTTTAACTTCTTTGCCATTGGTTTGAGTTTCCTCCCATAGCTCGGAGTAGTTTGATCGTCTGAAGCCTTCTTCTCTCAACTCGTCAAAGTCATCTTCCATCCAGCTTTGTTCCGTTGCTGGTGAGGAACTGCATTCCTTTGGAGGAGGAGAGTTGCTCTGCTTTTTAGAGTTTCCAGTTTTTCTGCTCTGTTTTCTCCCCATCTTTGTAGTTTTTTCTATTTTTGGTCTTTGATGATGGTGATGTACAGATGGGTTTTTGATGTGGTGTCCTTTCTGTTTGTTAGTTTTCATTCTACCAGACGGGACCCTCAGCTGCAGGTCTGTTGGAGTTTGCTAGAGGTCCACTCCAGACCCTGTTTGCCTGGCTGTCAGCAGCGGTGGCTGCAGAACAACGGGTTTCTGTGAACCGCAAATTCAGCTGTCTGATGGTTCCTCTGGAAGTTTTGTCTCAGAGGAGTACCCGGCCGAGTGAGGTGTCAGTCTGTCCCTACTGAGGGGTGCCTCCCAGTGAGGCTGCTCAGGCGACAGGGACCCACTTTAGGAGGCAGTCTGCCCATTCTCAGATCTCCAGCTGCTTGCTGGGAGAACCACTACTCTCTTCAAAGCTGTCAGTCAGACAGGGACATTTAAGTCTGCAGAGGTTACTGCTGACTTTTTGTTTGTCTGTGCCCTGCCCCCAGAGGTGGAGCCTACAGAGGCAGGCAGGCCTCCTTGAGCTGTGGTGGGCTCCACCCAGTTCGAGCTTCCTGGCTGCTTTGTTTACCTAAGCAAGCCCGGGCAATCGTGGGCACCCCTACCCCAGCCTCGCTGCTGCCTTGCAGTTTGATCTCAGACTGCTGTGCTAGCAATCAGTGAAACTCTGTAGGCATAGGACCCTCTGAGCCAGGTGCAGGACACAATCTCCTGGTGTGCCGTTTTCCAAGCCTGTTGGAAAAGCGCAGTATTAGGGTGGGAGTGACCCGATTTCCAGGTGCCATCTGTCACCCCTTTCTTTGACTAGGAAAGGGAACTCCCTGACCCCTTGCGCTTCCCGAGTGAGACAATGCCTCGCCCTGCTTTGGCTTGGCTCATGCAGGGTGTGCTAAACCGACTGTCCTGCACCCACTGTTTGGCACTCCCTAGTGAGATGAACCCGGTACCTCAGATGGAAATGCAGAAATCACCCATCTTCTGCGTCACTCACGCTGGGAGCTGTAGACTGGAGCTGTTCCTATTTGGCCATCTTGGCTCCACCCCCGACCTCTGTGTTTCTCAATGGTAGGAAGACATGTTGCTGATGAAACAGATTGGCTCGTTACTGCCTCAAACCAGAATTGACACAGCTCATGTCATGTCGCATTGCTTTGGTCGGAACTAGTTATGTGGACCCAAACATAGTGCAAAGGAGATTAAAAAAAACAGATCTGAGATACCAATTACTGACTGTCTGTACCTCACAGATTGAGAGAATAATATTTTAAAATTCTAATTCTAGATAACAGAGATAGAAGATTTTATGTTTTCTAATGCTTTTTTTGCTGGCAATAAACTAGTCTTTCATAATTTATGATATTAACAATTGCATGTATCTGAAGTCATTTGAAAGTGTCTTCATGTACATGATCCATGTTCACAAAATTTTTGTATGATAGATAATTAAGATATTTTCCAATTTACAATAATGGGAAATTAGGCATCGCTTAGTAAGGGATCAAGTTAGTGATACCCAATGGCCACCCAAATTCATTGTAGACTTGTCTATTTCTATTCTAGACACCTCATCTATATTTAAACAGGGAAATTCTATGCATGTAGTCACTGTGATTTTGTTGATATTTTAAAGATAATAAATATACAAATCTTAACAAATTTTCCTTTCCTATTCAGTTTTAGTGTTAATGTTATACCTAATTAATTTGCAACAAAGAGAAAATGACACACAGTTTTGAACTTTTAATAAGTTATTTCCTATGTGGAAAACAGATTTTAGCAGAGCCTTCATACACTTATTGGGCTAAATTCTTGCTGTCAGAATTCATTGAACAAATTGCAGCTCTGCATACATAGAATTTACTCATTACTCCCATAGCTCTAGATATTACAAAAAATATATACCTACTTAACTGGGAAATACTTAATTGCTTATAGATATCATTGTCTTCACATGAATTGTTCAATTATTATTATGAATATATATGCATTATTTCAGTGTTTTCTCCCTCCCACCCCCCCCTTTTTTTTTTGAGTCTTGCTGTGTCACCCAGACTGGCATGCAATGACATGATCTTGGCTCACCGCAACCTCCACCTTCTGGGTTTGAGCGATTCTCCTGCCTCAGCCTCCTGAGTAGCTGGGATTACATGCATTCGCCACCACGCCCAGCTAATTTTGTATTTTTAGTACAGACAGGGTTTTCTCCATCTGTAACTCATGTATTTCTCACTACCATAATTTATCATGCATTAATTCATCTATCCCTCTCATTGAGAGATCAGAAAAGCATGTTTTGTTACTCTTTGCATGATAAAGATGGAAAAACTGAGCCACAGAGAATTTCGGTGACTTCCCCAAAGTCACAAGAAACACAGCTGGTAGTAGGAGACCAGTTTTTTTTTTTTAATGTAAACTTTCCCGTTCTTAGCACAAAGATATACTTTTTTTCCCCCAGAACAATATGCTGACTCTCAATTTTCTGAAAATATATGTCAGAAACATTCAAAGATACTGTCCTTGAAATATTTTGAGGAACAATGGCTAGACATCTATTACAGAGTAGAAAAGTGGGCATCTTTTATAGGGTAGAAATATAATATTTGAAGTTCTACAGCAAGGATGGACAAGATGAGAGGCTAAAGACATTTATGTAATTTTAAGGCTCAAGAAGAGAATAAGAAAATTAATACAAAATTTGTGCATAAAAATTGTCCATGTACAGTTCAAAAAGTTGTGTTAATTTATTGAAAATGACCTAGATTCTGAGTGAGTGTGTGTAGTGAAGCAAAAAAGATTAAGAAAACACAAAAGAGAGGTGATGGGCCAATCCATCCACGCTTAAAAGGCTGTAACATTGTATAATGGTGATATAATAATACCACTGTCTGTTGTTTGGGGAAGTTTTGATCAGAAAACATTTTAAGAACAGCATGATTTAAAATTCCCTTCAATCTTCTATCATTTCAGACATGTTCATATTCAATTCCTACTCTGCCAGCAGTAAAATATGATTTGAAATGCTTCTAAATAATAAGGAAATAGTATGTTAAAAATATTTTCGTAAAATGCCCTCTTAATGTTTCATCAATTCAGTTTGTTCTTGCATAAGGAGGATTAAATTTTTAGGAGCAATCTACTTTTTCGTATCTGATTGTTATTTTGTTTAGCTCGTAGTGTATATTTAAATGTAAACATTGGCAAGATGATATCAATTATAGTAACATTCTTAATTGTATATGTGGTTACCATTGGCTAGGAAGAGCTGATACATAGCTGCTAATTATTCAGCTTCATGAAAGTGTCTAGTGAGAAAGATGATTACAACTACTAGATAAGCCTGTATTTATCAAATAGACTTGATTTTATAGTTTATCTTTTAAGAAAAGGTATAAGACATTCTGCATTTAGTCATTTGTTCTAGATTCTCTGCCTTATAAATATTTTTCATCTTAAGCATGCCTGTATATAGTAAAATTTTATCATTCATATAGGTATAATATATCACTCCCTTCTTTTTATTTTACAGCATAAACATTTGTTGTGATGTAATATTACTGTGATAGTGAATGAGCCGGAGTAGGTAGGGGTCAAACCACAAACAACTTTCTTTGCGTTGCCTTCCTCCTTGTCATAACAAATCTCTTTCACCTGGCAATATTTCAGGCTGATCCCTTAGTTTTACTAATCACTCTCAGCTAAGAACTGAAGCTTCTTTTTCATGTCATAAATACTTCAGTCCAGCTTAATATTAAAGTTAACCTCTCACTTATAAGTGGGAGCTAAATGATGAGGACACATGGACACAAAGAGGGAAACAGCAGACACTGGGGCCTACCTTAGGGTTAGGAGTGCGAGGAGGGAGAAGATCAGAAAAAAAATAACTGTTGGCCACTAGGCTTAGTACATGTGTGATGAAACAATCTGTACAACAAACCCCATGACATGAATTGACCTATATAACAAACCCGCACATGTAACCCTGAAGCTAAAATACAAGTTTTTTAAAAAACCTCATCCACTTTGAAGCTACGCTTCAGTCCTACCTCCAGCCTAGCTTAGGATGAGAAGCCTGTGAAGATGAAGAGTGGGGAGTCAGGTGCTTCTCACTTCCTTTCTCCAACTGCTGACCCATTTGCCAGCTGTAGTGTCTGCTATCCAGGGTTAACTCCAGTGGTTTTGAGGCATTTCAGCAAAACAGAACAAAACAAACAAAAACAGTCACATGGCTCGTTTGGTTTTAAATTGCGTCTATGTCTGGGTGCTCAGTCAAACCCCTGAGAAGTTTTATACCTTTTGGAGGTTTCTTAGAGAAACTTTTCCTCCCCCAGTAATTTCCAACTATAGTTTCCTGGCAAGGATGTCACTCCTTCTGACCTCTGACAAATCACTCTTCACCTGCTGCTTCCAATAACCCTAAACCATACAAACTTTCTCCTGTGGTGAACTCACAATCTTCTCATCAAGCTATTTCTAGGCTGGCTGGTTCCATGAGAACTCAGATCCATCCAGCTGTAGGAGTGTGCCTTTGCCCTGCCTTGGGTGGAAGTACAATGTATTCCTATGCTGGTCATCTTTCCTTCTGGCAAAGAAGCACTAGCCAGCCTCACAGGCGTTTGTTTCAGGTGGTGGACAGGTTACTGATTGTCATTAAAATTAGAATTGGAAATCTATAGGTTTAGCAATTAGGCTTGTCGTTATTTTCTAGTAACTGAAAATGAGCTGAGCTTTCGACAGTTGGGAGGTTTATGTTTCTCATATCCGATAAGTCTGAAGGTAGACAGTCCAAACTTGATGCTGTGGTTCAAGGACACTATCTCAGATACAGGCTCCTTCCGTTGACCTGTTCTTCCATCTTTGCTCTCTGTCTCTTTTAGTTTCAGGATCACAGGGTAGCTGCTGCAAAGGCACACATTAAGTCTGTATTTCAAACAGGAAGAATTAGGGAACCAGAAGCCAGATGGGTTGTCCCTTCATATTAGGGAAGCAATGTTATCTGGGAAACAGCCAGCTTATTTCTCATAGGCAAAGTATGCATGTCATGGATACACTTAGTGGCTCAAGATTCTGCCCAGAGTGAGCGTATTTCTATCTCACAAATAAAATCTAGGAAATAATAGAAAGGAAGAAGAGGCAATTACTATTTGGTAAGTACCTAGCCCTGTCTGACATGATGCTTTTCCTTCCCAGTTCTTGGAATGCAATTTTCCAATATCCTCTTTGGAAATATCCAGTGATGTTCCTTGAGACTTAGAGAAGACGCTTTTGAAAAGACGCAGTCAGTTACTAAAAGGATTTATGTAACACGTGACTTTAAATGATCAAACAGCAGCTAGACTATAGTTGGTATGGCTGTTGGGGAAAAAGTATAAATGTTTTGAAATGAGGGAGGAGATGGAAGATATTTCTACAAACTCCAATAATCCGAGATAAGACACAATTTATTCTTTCAGATGGCTTATTCCGAGAATATATGCCAGCAGTAAAACGCCAAACTTGACTGTGATGAAAGTGTCACCACAAGGCAGAAATATAATCACTCGAAATATTGAGATTCAGATATTATTGGTTTTTATTATTGGTTTTTATGTAGTCTGAACTATGACGCAAATAGCGTAGACACTCTGCCATCTATAATATCAGTCTCTTGCACACCTTGATAATTTTCTTCACTTATGGAAAAATAAAACAATAATAAATTATCAGAGAAATTTAAAGACATTAAATATAATGGAAAATGAAAAACAAAACACCTTTTCTTCGACAAACATTTCCCAGTGCTGCATGACGAGTTCATTTTTTGCTGTATTACAGTTTGGAACCTTTAATCTTATAGCTTTTAACTATATATTCATCTTAACATGTCACAATGTGCTAAACATACTATTCAGTGAAATATTGCTCCATTATATTTGGTTTGTTTGATCCAAATAAAGAGAAATGACTCAAACACATCAAACACTTCTTGCCACTTTCTGTGTGAGTAGGAATTTTCTTATTTTGAAGAAAGCATGTTTCTTATACAAAGCTACAGAATGAAGCATTTGAGGTAAAGATAAATATATCCATCATCTACCCAGACAGAGATACCTTGGTTACCGATAGTATTAACCCTATCTGTTTTAAAGTTTGTAATATTTTTGATGATTTTTAATTATTTTGATTTTTTAAATATGTACCTGAAATTGTTAGCCTCAGCATCCAATATACTTTTAACTTTTAAGGAGGTGGTGCTCTGTGGAATTGGAGAGTTTGCCTGCTTAGGTCACTCCCTGTCACATCCTTGTGCCAAGCCATTTCAGAAGTCAAGTTCAGGGTACCTTCCCCTGGGAAATGAGGGCTCCTCTTTGCAGAATCCACTCCAGGTGTGCTTCTGGTGCCTGGGTGTTTGGTTAAACGGAACTGCCTCCCCAGACAGTGGAAAAATATCCAAACAAGAATTAAATACTGAAATGTTGTCATAAGACTTACAGAACTGTAAGGCTGTCAATAACTTCAACTTACAGATGAGAACACTGAAGGGAATAGTTAAGTGGTTTCTCTAGCATCATCTTGATGTCATTGCCCACACAGGAAGTGTCCAGGTTTCTCACCCTGCTTTAAACATATTAACATACATATTTACATATTTAGTATACCTACATATATATTTAAAATATAGATTATTTATATTTGAATGACACATTTAGAATGAACAAACTAATTTATTCTATGTTTTAATATTAATTTAATAATTTACATGTCTTAAAAATCTTTATGCCACAACCGTGTCTAAAACACATGAAGAAGGCTCGTACCATTGTGGAGAGAGAAAGAGAAAGAAAGAAGATGACTTTATATAGATACGTTTTATTTTATATATACACAGAGATTTTTTAGACAGCTAGAAATATGAATGCAATTAATCTAGGTCTCTAAATAGATCAGTGAAATAAACTTTCAGTCTTTTCTTCCTATTTATAACTTTTATTAATGTATATCCTTTTATATTGTACAATGAAGCCTATTTTCTTCTCAATATTTTGATATATCAGTAAAGCAATGATGTCATGGTTAATGCTAGTGAATAGTTATGCATGTCCTATAAGAGAAGGTAAATGCTGAAGGAGTGTGGTCTCATTTTTCTGTTTATCAGTCCAGAGAGCTATATAGTTTATCATTAGTTGTATCTCTGCTAAAACATTTGCTCTTAAAAAACAGTCTAGATGTTTCTGTGCAAGGGAGATGTTGGGGGGATTGGAGTATGCAGCAGTACAAGTCCTAACACAAAATGGGCTTCCCCTTTCTTTTTGTCTCTTCATTTCCATATTCCACAAGACCACCTAAAGTAATGCACCATGAGGAAGCTCTAAGACCTGAATTTTCCAGGCTTCGTTTCTGAAATGTGAGCCCAGAGACAGCTGGAACTAGAGTCTTAAAGAAGAATAAATAGTCTTCTTTATTTATGAAATACTCTCGTAACAAATGAAAAATCCTTAGACAAGGGTCTCTGCCTTACTTGCCTTAGCTTCCCAGTTCCTGGTGTATTGTTGGTCCCAAAAATATGTGTTTTGAATGAATATATGAACATAAAAATGGACAACTGAAGAAAATAATTTTCAATAAGTAATGTTAATTTTTTGATATTTCCACTAGTATTTTCCAAAGACCAACTTTTAGACAAAATACTTGTATTTTACGCTGTTAGGAAACTATCTGTGGAAAGTAGTTCAGAAATTTCTCACAGAGCTTAAAACAGAACTACCATCCAATCCAGCAAAACAATCACTGGATGTATATCCAAAAGAAAATAAGTTGTCCTACCAAAGGATACATGTACTTGCATGTTCATCACAACACTATTCATGAGAGTGAAAATGTGGACTCAACCTAAGTGCCTAAGTGCCCATCAACAGTGGGTTGGATAATGAAAATGTAGTACATATACACCATGGAATACTATGCAGTCATGAAAAAGAACAAACTCGCACCCATTGCAACATCATGGATGCAGCTGGAGTCCAATATCCCAAGTAAATTAATGCAGAAACAGAAAACCAAATAGCACATGTTCTCACTTATAAGTGGGAAGTAAACATTGTGTGCTCATGGACGTAAAGATGGCAACAGCAGATACTGGCAACTACTAGAGAAGGGGGAGTCAGGAGCAGTAAGCTGAAAAACTACTTGTGGGTACTATGCTCAGTATCTGGGTTCAGTTGTACCCTGAACCTCAGCATCATGGAATATAACCATGTGACTGGCCTGTATATATATTCCCTGTATCTAAAATAAAACTTAAAATTCAAAAATAAAAATAAAAAAGAAAAGTCTCTCTACAAGCTACTTTAATTTGTTCAAGATTCTGAGATTCTGAATTTCCAGTTTTTCTCATTTTTATAGAATAAAGTTGTGCATAGTAAGAGAACAGGTTGAAGAAAGCAAGAGAAAATATCATGAGGTACATTATGGAACACCTCAATTTAGTTTAATTGAGTAAAGCAATGCTTTCATAATGCAGAGAAAATAAAATTTGTTGTGAATGTCTGCGTTTGCTTACATTGTTAATGAATGTATCAATCAACAGATATTATTTGTTAACTTACTACATAAAAGTTTACAATATTAAAATTAAAACAGAATGTGTGTGTATGTATGTGTAGATGGACTATAAGAAAGGTCATTAGGAATTATGAAAAGGCGTGTGTGGCGTATAATAGTGTTATCAGTGTTCCAAGATAGGAGGAGATCATTTTCAATCTGATGCTATTTATCCAAGCTTCTAGGATACCAGGAATTTATGTTTGTCTATTTGTTCATTATATACAGTATTTTAAAAATAAACATAACTATTGCATATATATGCTATATATATATATATATATATATATACATACATATACAAATAATCAATGATACTTTTCTAAGTGGTCATACAGAAACCTGCACATATTTTAATTGGCTATGTAAAAAGTTTTACAGAATGCCAGCATGTGTTACAAAGATAAAGGAAAACTTTGCCTTCAATTTTATAATAATGGTAAAAAAAACACACATGATTATTTCTAGAACATAAGGTGTAATTCACAATAAGAAAGAAATATTTCATCAAAAAATTGAACGAGTTGTCATTGTGAACCTTTTTATAGCCGAAAATTTTGTAGAGTAATTTAAAAATCATTCAGAGATCCACTCCTCTTTTTATAGTTTAAATTGAAATTTCAGGTACATTTTTAGGAACTAAATGATGGATCAATGGTTTTCAAACTTTTATGCCCTGGGATGCTTGCCAAACATAAAAATTCCTGAGCCTTTTCTAAAATATTTGATTTGTTAAGGCTCAGATGAGACCTGAGACCACCTGCAGATAGACTGTGGCCACAGTCGAACAAGTAACATTGGAGACTTTTTTTTTTTTTTTACTTATGCAACTACACAAAGGCTTTATATTTTTTATTTCTGACAAGAGGTTGGCATCTGAATCAGTGAGAAAGAGATCTGGTCTTGATCATCAAAATATTTGACTAATTTCCACCTAATTTGAGTTAACTAATTCTTAGAATTATTTGGTAATCTCATTCAACAAGTAGAACTAGATTTGTTAGCTACCTAAGAACTACATTTGCATTTCTAGATTATTCTGATATTTTTGCAAATTTTCATTAATTTTTGGCTTGTCTCCTAAAATTTCGAAGCATGTCTTAATAGAGGCAGTGACAGAAAAAGACCACATCCCCCCAAATAAAAGAGTTCAAGAGCCACAGATGCCTTGACCCAAAACTCATTGATTTTCGAATCGGGATCTCCAGAGATACAAAACCATTAATGAACTTTGAAGGAGAGATAAAGAGAGAGAAAGACCAATTTTTTAAAAATTGCCTGGCACAACTGTAAAGCCTGGGAAGTCTAAAATCTAAGAGTTGATGTTGCAGTGTGTAGTGTGAATTCTACAAGGTAGCTGGCTGGAAGGTCAGCAGGATTTCTAGGTTTCAGCCTTGATCCAGAATTCCTTCTTTCTTGGGAAACGTCAGTGTCTGCCCCTAAGGCCTTCAACTGATTGCACAAGCTCTACTCACATTATGGAGGGTAATCTGCTTTACTCAAAGTGTAGATTTAAATGTTAACCTCATCTAAACAAATACCTTTGTAGCACTATCTAGATGGGTGCTTGACTAAACAACTGGGCACCATAGCCTAGCCAAGTGGAGAAACACCATTCGCCATCACAATAAGTAAGAAAATATTGATAGGTATGCTAGAGAATAATACTTAAAAGTTATTTTTATTCTTATTTCAAGTTATCCTTGATAGACCTTACTTGTAAAATACTACCAGGTACAAATTATATTTTTAAGAATTGTAGAAGTGTTGGTCTTTCTTCATTCACACTGACTTATACTGTATTTCCTTTTAATTTATACATTGCATTTCTATTTGTTAGCTGTTGGTTACTTATAACTTTATCTTAATTTATTTAGCACGTTGAGCTGTGAAAAGAGGGTTTCTGGGACTCATGATAGAGGCAACTTTCAATTTAGGATGTGACTTGTCTGAAGGAGAAGCAAATGAAAGCATACTATATTATGCAAGGCAGGCCTGGTTTTTCTTTCAGATATTTCCAAGCTTTGATTTTTCAGTGCCTTGGAATGCTTCTATCATCAACACTTATTAGTGATGCTCCTGTTGAATATAATTTATCTATTGATATATTTATGAGGGAATAGTTTGGAGGCATAGTCATTATCATTCATTTATTGTCTTGTAATGAATTAAGCTTCTCTTTTTTTTTTTTTGAAAAATATTCACTTATCTCCCTGACCTTTCTTTCTTCGCGTCTGCTCATTCCACATAATTTATGTTTATAAAACTCTACCCCTTCTAATTGTCTCAATTTTAGGAACAAAATAATCTAATTAAGCAAATGTATTAATTATTTCTTAACATTCAGAGCTACTTGCATTTACAACAATAAAATATTATTTTATTGTTGAATGATATGAATCCAAATATATCTCTAATAGATGACATTTCAGGTAGAGAGAGAAAGTGAAATATATATTTCACTGCCCACATACATTATATATACATATATGTGTATATTGCCACCACTGAAGCCCAGCAGCCTTCAAAGGTGGAGTTGACTTCCTATGTTCAGTGATGCCAGTCAGGAAATACTTTCTTGCTTTCCACTCTTTTTCCCCTTCATCTATTTTGCTATTCGTGTTTTAAAATTTATTCTTTTGGAAGAAGTATATAGACAGAAGGAGAAGAAAATATTTCATTGAAAGCAATAGTATAGCACATTTGCTTTATAGAAAAGAAAACCAAAGTCAAAATATATTCATTAAAAAATACTATTCAGCGCCTTCTATGCACAGATCATTTTTCTAGGGGCTTGCCCTATATCGAGGTATGAAACAGAAATGTCTACCCTTTTAGGCTTACATTTCTGTGTATACTAAATATTATAAAGTTCAGGCAACATATTGTCCTATGCTTTCAGTACTTTTTTAAATTGAGAAATCATGCTGTGTTTCAGTACAAAAAGTCAGTGCCATTTTGTATTACTTTGCTTAGATATATGTATTATTTCTTTATGACTGAAAAATATATAAATCCGACCAACAAATTAAGTATTTACATTACAAAAAGACCAGTTCTCTTGTGTATATGTTGATTTTTAAATAAAAGTAGCATTGACAATAAGAAAGGAACCTACCAGTGAAAATTAACACAGCATTTGGAAGAAAAATATTTGCCCTGTAGAGTTACACATAAAATATGTTCATCTCACTGAGAGTGTTAAACTAAGGTGTTAGAAGAAGCCAATATGTAAGGTAACGAGTAACTCTCCCTAACACTTGACTTGAAAGAGAATCTTCCAAATCATCAATAAGGAAAGGGATTTGTCTATAGATATTAAAAATGGGTGTGAGCATCTGTTAGACTTCTTCTGACTTAACAAGGAGATGGTATAGTTCTTATATAATTTTATAACAGCTATAGAAACACAACTAATAGAAAAAATAGTGATATTGTTACAATTATTTTACCTACTTTGTAAAGGATTTTGTCCCATCTGATTCTCTTCCCAATCTCTGCCCATCCTAAAAGAGGACAAGGAAATATTCATGTTAGTTGTCTCATTAGCCATGACTTAAATGTTTACCTGGCCTGTATGGCTATGCTGTGGGACTCCTGGTGCTTTTCCATTGGTAAAATACTTCCAGGTGAATTGTACAAACAAACTAATGATCCATTGGTACACTGGCTTTTTGTAGAGCAGTAAGATAAGACACTATGTAGGTCATTTTCCAAGGCCTTTCATCCCTGCAGAGATACGTGTTCAGGAAGTAAGTAGCTTTTGTTTCAAAGTAATACTATCAGCATCATCTTAGTCACTCTATTCTATTTTGCTTATTTTCATTACCTACCATTGCAAAGAATAGAATTACACTAAAGCTGGCTCACTTGGAGTTTTTATTCCCATAGTTGCAAGGATTATAAGAATGGGGAAGCAACTCTACAGTTTTACTAGCCCATAGGCTAGAAAGTGGGTTTATAATTTATGTCATCTGAATCTCATAGAACAGATTATTGTAGCAATAAACTCTATGTCCTTCAGGGAACAACAGAAAATCATGTATTTTTAAATGAGAATGATTGTGTTTTGGAGACTGTGAATAAATAATACTTGAGTAATATTTGGCTATTACTTTAAATATAATATGTTGTTTTTCTCTGTGCCTCTGAACAAAGTGGAGCAGAAGACTCCTGGCTTGGAAACTCTAAAAACGTTTTAAAGAAGGGATTGACATTAGAAGACTTGTATTGTCCTAGAATTGTTTTTGAGGAAATAATTGTGACTTATTTCAAACTATTTGCTACATCTTGCTATTTCAAATGTTATGATTTTTTCTACAAACATTTGTTAAAATACTTTAAAACATAAACTGTATGAGAAGCAGCTTGAATAATGCATCCGTCTTGAAACTTTATCAGGAATTTGTATGTGTGCATATTATATGTGTACATATTTTTGTATGTGTTTTGTTGCTTTTGCTGATTTGAAGTAAAGCTGTAATAGACTAACCCTGTAGCCAAAACATAATGACAGACTAGTTGTTACAGCAGTAGAAGCAATTTCAATATGATTTGGGGGAAGAGTTTTTGGAGGGATCTTTGTATCCCTACCCCCTCTAATCTTTTTGGAAGTGTTAGTTTGATTTGAGCCACTGGACAGGATGGGAACAGAGTGTACCTTCGTGTTTATAATTTGCTAATGGCATTCTCAAATTCATACCATCTTTCTGAATTGATAGAGGAAGATTTCATACCAATATTAACTTTATTGCCTTCAGGGAGAAGAGCAACTTGCAGCTATTCATAACCACGTTTCCAGATATTCTAAATAAGATGTATGCCACACGTGGCTGAAGCTGTTTAGTGTCTCATACCCAGAGTATTCAGAACTTGCAGGGGCTCCAGCTATCAGAAAAGATGAAATGTGCTTTGACTGTGTCTGGACAGAGGATGAGCTATCTGAGGGCTAAGCAGATTGGAAGATGCAGGCTATCTTTTAACTAGGCAATTCTTCAAGGAAAAGTTAAAACTCAAGTACAAAGCAAATATATATATATACACACACACACACACACACATATACACAAACACACACCCCCTATATATATGTGTGCACATATATGTGTGTGTATATATATGTGTGTGTTGTTTTGGTTTATCAACTTTTTATTTGCATGTTATATATCAATTAAAAAGTTAAAAACAGAGGAATATTCACCAAGATACATTATTGTGAAACTGAAGAAAAAAGAAGAGGAAAGTCTTAGTTCCAGATTTCAAAGAGCAAATGCAGCAGAAAAGGACCGATTGCTTACAAAAGAATAATCTTTAGACTGAGAGCAGACCTCACAGTAGCAATAATGGGAATGGGAACTAGAAGACAGGATAATGATATCTTCAAAGTGCTAAAAGTGATTGACTGATAATCTAGAATTATGTGCCCATACTTTGTAAGAACAAAGGCAAAGATACTATAGCAACAGATTTTAGAAAAGGAACTTCTGAAGGACTTTACAGGAAGAAGAAAAATGATCCCAGAAGGAAGATAAAGCAAATTTAATTGCTTTTACTATTCTTCCCAATTTTCTGTTTCTTAATATCTTGCCTTAAATTTAAACCTCCCTTGATGTAAAGTAGTAAATATAGGGAAAAAGTGGTTAAAGTATATATTATCATGTTAATAGAAGACTTTTATTAAGAAAAACTTAAAGCTAATGCATAAATACGTATAGTTTATTCTTAATGTGACTAATGACAAGTATATTTCAGTATTTATCTTTCTGCTCTAAGTAACTACTGTCTGTCATTTCTAATACAGTATCAAGTGTCCAAAGGAGTAGAGAGTATCTTGCAGGAGGTAGGGAGATTTTGATTGACTTTAATAAGAAATTGTGCCAACCTGGACTGGCTGGAATCACATTAACTCATAATTTCTTTGAAATTATCCTGTATCAAGAAAAAAAAGTCTCTCACATGAAAATCATCTTCTTTCTCAGTACAAAGTCCTTATTGGTTTTATTCTGATAAAGTTCTGGACATTTATGTTTAAAGACTAGTATTCATGACTGCTTTCATACTTTTAAATTAAATTTTGGATAATAAGTAATTTTAAAATGTGAAAATTAGCTATACATTAATAGATACATGATCAGGACGACTTCAAGATTATCCAAGACTATATTAACTATGAATACGATTGAGTCATTAGCTTTCTGTGTTATATTTTGAAATCTACTGATTTTCTGAAGAAAGAAAATGCGGTAAGAGTGATTTGATTTATCCCCTTGGTAATTCCTAATATCTTTATGAAGTAATCTATCCCTCTTGTTAAAGAATATGGCCCTTAAAAGCTTTTGCTCGTTGACTTTATGAGCTGATTACTAAAGGAGGGAGCTTAAGGAAAAGTCATTTTTAATGATAGCTTTCAAATGGCTCTTAGGAATAATATATTAGTGGTAAGGCACTAATAATATATTAGTGGTAAGTTACGTAAGAGTGGATTGCTGCCTCTCCTTTCAGCAGAATCCTTCTGCTTAGCACTTTTCCAGTCTTTCATTAAAATTGATTCCACTTTTTCTGAGGCAGGAGAATCACTTGAACTTGGGATGCAAGGTTGCAGTGAGCCAAGAGTGCACCCCTGCACTCCAGCCTGGGTGACAGAGCAAAATTCCCTCTCAAAAAAAGACAAAAAAAAAAAAAGATTCCAGTTTTGTAGTGTCTTATTCCTAAAGTTACGTCTCCCGTATTCTAGTATTATTATCTTACTTTTCGGATGTTATAGTTAGTGCAGGTGAATTTTGAAGTGTTTACATATGACGTATTCATTCTTTTACTGAACCAGCATTTGATGAGTGCCACACATGATTTTATGCCTATTTTAAATGTGAAATAAAAGAAAATAAATGTTTTCAAAAAATCCGTATCCTCATAAAACGTAGTGCACCTGAGGGAGACTGAAATGTTAGCTAACCATTACAGTCTCTGGGAGCACAATAAAGGATGTGCTTGCTTCTCTACAATGGGTGGAGGAGCTGAGATACCTCTCAGGGGAGAAAACAACTGAGCAGAACCTCAGGAACTACAGGAGTTCACAGTCCTGAGGAAAGGAGATTCTCATTCTAGGAAAACTTTAAGAGGGTTTACTGGGTCAGCCTTTAACCAGGCTGTCAAAAGTGGGTAAAGATAAAAATATGCTAAGGAGTTTGTAATTTTTCTTGCAGGAGGTAGGGAGATATTGATGGACTTTAAGAAAGTGATTGAACAAATTAAATACAGACTTAGAGAAATTGCACTGGCTTTAATTTTAAGGATATGTTGGAAGAAAAAAAATAATTTGTACTGGGAGACATTGAGAATGTATTCCCATATGTGAGCAAGGAGGAATGAGGAGCATAAACTCAGGTAGGGGAAGAGAGAAGAGGAATTAGTTCATTTATTCAAAAAGCATTTACTGAACCCCTGTTCTGCGGTTGTAATGACTGATGAAGCAACGGAGTAGACTCTAAGAAACTTGACATAGCAAAATCAGCAGGATATCCTGACAAACTGAAAAAAATTGGGGACAGAATGTAAGAATCTTTGGGTATGTCTCAGGATTCTGACTTGTTCAACTTGACTAGTTGAGATCATATTGATGAAGACATACAAACATCCCACATACATATGAAAACATGCTCAACATCATTGATCATCAGAGAAATACAAATCAAACTACAATGAAATATAACCTCACACCAGTCAAAAATGACTACTAAAATGTCAAAGGATAACAAAGCTGTGGAGAAAAAAGAACACTTACACACTGATGGTAGGAATGTAAATTAGCCCCTGTGAAAAGCAGTTTGCAGACTTCTCAAAGGACTTAAAACAGAGCTACCAGCCGATGAAGCCATTTCATTACTGGATATATACTCAAAGAAACATAAATTGTTCCGCCAAAAAGATACACGTATGCATTTTTTTTGCAGCATTATTCACAATAGTAAAAATACAAAATCAACTGTGGTGCCCATTGACAGTGCGTTAGACAAAGAAAATGTGGTATATGTACACCATGGAATGTTATGCAGCCATAAGAAAGAACGGAATCATGTCCTTTGCAGCAACGTGGGTGCAGCTGGATGCCATTATCCTAAGCAAATTAATGCAGGAATGAAAAAACAAATACTGCATGTTCTCACTTATAAGTGGGAGCTAAACACTGAGCACATATGGATGTAAAGATGGGAACAATAGATACTGGTGACTGCTAGAGGCAGGTAGGAGGGAGAGATATGTGGGTTGAAAAACTGCCTATTTGGTACTGTGTTCGTTATCTGAGTGATGGGGTCCATGCTCCAAACCCCAGCATCACGCAATTTACTCGTGTAACAAGCCTGCACGTGTACTCCCTGAGTCTAAAAGTTGAAATTTAAAAAAAAAATGAACATAGAGAATAGAAAAGGAGAGGATCGTTTTAGAGGCCATAATGAATTGAAGTGCTGGTAGGGTGTTTAGTTGACAGGGTCTAGTAGACAGACTGAATAAATCTAACTCAACAGAGTCCTAGAGTAGTGGTGTAAGATTTGGACTCCACATATATGGGTAAGTAAATTCAGAGGTATGAGAAATTCTTCAAGGAAAGGAGCAAAAAAATGATAGGTGGAGAGAGTGAAACACAAATCCAGAATGTATGAAAAAAAAATAGGAGATTTCAATGAAGACCAGAAGTAGAAAGAAAAGTAAAATGAGAATTGTGTTTTGGAAAACAGAAAAATGGAATGACCTAGAATGTTAAATGCTGCCATTGTCAGGGAATGTAAACATTTTAAAGGGTTTGATAGGTTTAGTTATAAAACATTTCCATCAGTATTTTATTCTTCTGAGTTTCCATAATGACTTTTGTTTTCATTTTTGTTTTAAGGCTATTTATTTAGATGGTCTCAACTGGAACTTATGTTTAGCATTTATAGTCATTCATTCATGCAATCTCATTTAGTCATAAGGTTTAAGTTACTTCCCATACACTTGTGATACTCATATTACCTTTCTAGATATGCTTTCCTTTCTGAGTTTGTGATACTTGCATCAGCCGTCAAGTAGATGTTCCTGCTTGGTTGTCTCAATGACACCTGAAACCAAAATGCCCTAAATTGAGCTTTTATCCACAACCCACAAACCTATTGACAGCCTATTCATCTAAGCAAAAAATCTGACAAGATAGATTTTTCTATTGCCTCTTCATTTACTTACATTTAATAACACTGTCTCGAATTTACTCATTTCTCTTCATCGTCACATTTAGTTCCTAGTCAGTTCATCTAAATCTCTTGCCTTCACAGCTTAGTAAGACTAGCTGCTTGTCTCTTTTTTCTTGTTTTGAACCTATATAATCTATTCCATATATTGTGGTTAACATGATCTTTCTAAAGTGAAGTGGAATCATTTTATCTTCCTCCTTAAAACCCTTTAACATCTCCTAATTGCTTTTGTGAAATAATTAATTCTTAAGATCACTACCAGGTTCTCTATAACCAAATTCAGCTTATGTCTGCCGCTTCATTTAGCAGTGTACTTCCTCTCATCCTCTATTATGCAACCACACTGAACTTACTGCAGGTCCTCAGACATTTCACGCTTTTATTCATCTCTAGAATTTTTTTATATGCCATTTCAATTGCCCGTTTACTAGGTCAATTTCATGAAAATAATCAGGCCTAATTTGGACATCTCTTCTTTTGGAAGCCTCTTTTGATTAGCCAAGCTTTCTTGGATAGAACTTAATGGTGCCAACACAGCACCTACTATATTACTTCATAGCGTTATAATGATCAGTTTTCTTAAATAAGGCACCATGTAAAATGTAAATTCTATAAGCAGGAAATATGTCTACTTTTCTCTCATTTTATCTCCAGCATCAATTACAGAATAGTAGTCTGCACTTAACATCCAGGGATATGTTCTAAGACCCTCTGTGCATGCCTGAAACCACAGATAGTACTGAACTCATTGCTGTCAGTTGAAACACGGCTTCCACCCAGAAATTTAATCCCTTTTCCATGTTTACTAAGTATGAATATGTTGGAGAAACTGAGGATTAATGTCCTGTTGGGATAAAGAGAGAATCTGTGAAATTTTACCTGCTACTCAGAGCAGCACTCAATTTAAAACTTATGAATTGTTTATTTCTGGAATTTTCCATTGAATATCTTCAGACTGTCGTTCACCACGGGTAACAAATCACGAAAAGTAAAGCACTGATAAGAGAGGACCTCTGTAGTTGTCACATAACACTTGGCTTTATACACAAATATATTAAATAAATTACGGAGATTTTTTATTATATAAGATGAAGAATAATAGACCCAGTGAGATCATTGGTAAAATGAGAATATAGTTGGATATCTTTCTAGTACAGTTGGATATATTTCTAGTATAGTTGGATATATTTCTCATGGCTAAAAAGGTGACCCTTTTCATAAGAAAGACAACAGATTGAGCAAGGAAATGGAAATAGAGATATAATTTTTATTTTCTGAAGCAGAAAAAGAATGACTTGAGTTGGTTTATGGTGAATATCTATTTTCTTTCATAAAATTTACTGACAGCTGTGAATGAACAGCTTGAATGAAAAGTTTGATGTGAAAATATATGCAAAACTTGAGCCTTAAAGATAAAATTTCTATATGTTTTTTAAAAATAATACTATTTCAATATAAATCAACATAATAATACATACTACTAAAATAAGCCTATGTATTAAAGTTAATTCTCTCTCCAAAGAATCATTTAAATGTCATAATGCATCGATTATACCAATAAACAATTTTATCAATAATTACTATGTACATATTTTTTAATAAAATTATTTTATGATACTTGGATGATCTCTATGCATAACTCTCAAAAAATGTGATATTCACAGATGTCAGTTATCAGCATTTAATTCCTTTCTGAATTATCTGGAAAGTAATTCTTTATTCCTTTAGGCTTTGGTATTTCTTTCTTGTTCTTAGTAAAGCCAGGAAAAAGTTTATGGGATTTTATTATTTCCACATGTGTCTGAGAGTCATTCATTCTTGACAGGTTCCTCTTAATATCCATAGGATATTCCAGTGAAATTGGAGTCCTCAATGGTTTTACTCCTTCAAGGCATCTTTCTCATACAGGCATTTTGTTGATAAGTTACCTAGTTTTGCTCAACTAAGGGTTCAATCTGATTTATTTAAAAGGTTTCTACTAATATCATAAAAGAAGATTTTTATTTTAGTATTTTTCTGCAATAACTTGCTACACTATGGTTTTAGGAAAATTTTTAATTCATATTAAGTGGCCAAATACTCACAATGTGTAGCACTGAGTCTGGGTGGTTTAAAAAATACACAACAAACACAGAAGAAAAAAAAATACAAAATAAAATGAAACCAGTATCCCTTTAAAATTGATAAAAATTTTGCATTTTTAAACAAATAACAAAGAATGCTGTTTTGCCCCCAATTCAAAATTTAGCTTGATACTATGGACACAAATCTATTAATTATAACTCATGAAAATCTGACTTTGTCAAATTGATAAAAATTGGAAGTGGCAAATGAAATCTTATTCAAAGCTTTAAATTTTTTTTTCTGAAACAGAATATCACAGTATAGCTAGCTGGTTTCTTTAAACTGAAAATTATATAAAATGTCAAATTACATATTATCTTGACTTAAATTCTGTCTTCTTTGTCAAGATTTCTGGAAAATATATTAGGATCATTTATACTGGTAGTGTTGGATGTCAGCCAAGTGCAGAAGGACTGTTAGTATTCATCTCTGGACCGCTAAAATTGACCTTTATAACTAAAAATTAAGAACCTTTTTGTTTGTTTAATGTTAAAATTGGCACAAAAGAGAGCATGTTTGTGAGGTTAAATAAATGTTCAGAACACTGGACTACTTAATTCATCCTTCAGATTTAACTTTTAGCATCAGGTCTTTTATAATTAATGGAAATTTTGTGTGTTTCTGTAAGCTCTACATTCCTGGAGGCTAAACTTGTTGAATTAAGAGATCAAAATAAAATAAAGCTACTGTAAAATTAGAGGTATACAAATAAGTAAGAAGATCTGTTATGACTTCCCTAATTAGATAAAAACAGCTGTTAATTGTAGTCAGTGGATTTCCCTACACCCGGAAAGTTGTATAAAACATATTTCCTGTAATTATTTGCCAACTTTTTATTCTAGTTAGAAAGAAAGGAATGCTTGCTAATAAATAATAAATGATTTTGCTTAAGAATATATTGATTTTGCTGAAATAACTTATTTCATGCTTGTTATATATTAAGTAATAGTTTACTTATTCAAAACAACCTTTTATGCGTTATTATGTCTATTTTAGAGAAAGGAAACTAAATTTCAGCAGGGTAGCAAGTGACCTCCCTGAAGTCACAGCGCTAAAAATGAGAATGCTACAATTCAAACGTCATTATGTCCCTCTTCAGAAATTAATTTCTTACCCAATAAACTGTACTGTCTATATACAGAATAAAAGGACAGCAAGACATATAGAATAATGCCAGATTAATTATGCAGGTAGCAAATGTTAAAATATGTATTTATTCATGAAATGCTAATGCAATTTAACTCAACAGACATTCACGATGTTGCAAACACTTTGCAAATATCATTGCTGTGACAGTTACAATACAGGTATAAATAGAGATTTCATGTAATTCAATCACTTCTCTACCTATTTTGGGATTAAATTATTAGTATTTCTTTTAAAATAATATACATATAATTCACTTATTAACAATGCAAAAACGTTTTTCATATTTGATATTGAATTACTGTTTGCTTACATAGTGATCATTTTTATGTAGTTTAAACAACTTTATTGATGTATTTTATTTGCATTTATTCATTCATTTATTTCTATTTCCTCTATGCAGAATGCTATATTAACTTTCTTCCCTTTATCTTATAGGATGATACATTTACTTTGACTTTAAATCAATATAGAAATAGAATATTGGATTTTAAAAGCAAATCAAGTTTCCCTTGGACTAACCTCCTGATTTCAGATGAACTGCGTGTTAAGACATCAAAGAGATGACAGTCTGTTGTTATATTTAAAGTGTTAATCACAGATCTGTAAAGTATTCAGTAAATATTCAACTAAGAATTGTTTTTAGCTAAATTCTTTCCATTTATTTTTTCTTAGTACTATCTATCAGTGTAGGGATACACATTTCACAGCTTTTTCAAAATAGTGTATTTTCTTGAAGCCACACATTGAATAACAGCAGTGAATTGTTTCAGTTTAATAAATAATAAACCCCTCGTAGTAGCTACATTAAATAAGTTTTTTATTTAGCTTATCTCTCTATACATTTTCTGATTCATCCACTTATTTTAATAATAGTAGATAATGCACTAAATTATAATGTAAGCACTGGGCATGGTGGCTCAGGCCTGTAATCCTAATGCTTTGGGAGGTTGATGTGGGAGAATCACGTGAGATCAGGAGTTTGAGACAAGCGTCGGCAACATAGGGAGACCTTGTCTCTGTAAAAAAATCTTAAAAATTAGCCCGGCATGGTGGTGCATGCCTGTAGTTCCAGCTATTCAGGTGGCCGAGGTGGGAGGATCATTCAATTCATTCAAGCTCAGCAGGTCAAGGCAGCAATGAGCTGTGATTGTGCCACTGCACTCTTTCAACCTGGCATCAGAACAAGACCCTATCTCAAAATAAATAAATAAAATAAAAATAATTTAAGTACTAACAAGAAAAGTAAAATTGTTCTATTGTAATATTGTAATAATGTAACAAACATTATGTGGTACCCACCAAATATTACTACTAAGATATGTTTCAGTTAAGATTTGTTCCAATCTTAGTATTATACAAATAGTGTATTAACTGAGCCTAAGAAAGTTGTTTCTTTTTCAAATAAAGCATATGTATTAAAGGCCTCTCAACCGTTTGGTGGTAGAGACATGTGAAAACATTTCCTAACTCTCAGTTCTATAATCTTTCTGCTATATTATTTGTTATATCAGATAATACTAATGGTAGACAAAGCCTATCCTCACCGTAAGAGTCAGTGTCAGTGTTACGTTGTTATCTTTCAGTGTTCTGTGATAGTATCTCCAGCAAGGAGATGGGTGGGAGATATACTTATTAGATATCAGAAATGTCTTTCTGCTTTCCTCAACCTGAGACTTTGTTCATATCCATTTATGCCAGGTCAAATTCATGGGTGTTAGTAAATGTTTAAAACCAATTATCTGTGGGCAGTGGGAGGCCATGACTTGAAGTAGTTGCTAATTTGCGTGGTGTAGATACCTCCACTACGGCCAGTTTCAAGCTACGACATGGCGCCACTCAACATGGAAGAGAAATCACAATAGGCTCTCGTGAGTAAGTACAAGTCAACTCTAGCACATCACTGATTACTCTATTTGGCAGAGAATGCTCTCCTTAAAGAATTCCTATGTGTTCTGTATTATCACTACCTTAACATTAGCCAATCACTTAACCATTTCATGTTTGATGAGTTCAGACTCCTCATCCCTGAGGAGGATCCCAGTGGTAAATAACACGTTGGAGACTTGAGTGGCACAATGAATAGTACTCTTCTTACATATTGAGTTGGGAACTAATTACGAAAATAGGAAAGCAAGCCAATGGGGCATGGACATCACCTTTCTTTTTTTATTATATATCAATTTATTTTTTATTTTTATTTTTTATTATACTTTAAGTTCTAGGGTACATGTGCACAACGTGCGGGTTTATTACATATGTATATATTTGCCATATTGGTGTGCTGTACCCATTAACTCGTCATTTACATTAGGTATCTCTCCTAACGCTATCCCTCTCCCCTCCCCCGACCCCACAACAGGCCCCGGTGTCTGATATTCCCCATCCTGTGTCCAAGTATTCTCATTGCTCAATTCCCACCTATGAGTGAGAACATGTAGCTGTTTGGTTTTCTGTCCTTGCAATAGTTTGCTCAGAATGATGGTTTCCAGCTTCATCCATGTCCCTGCAAAGGACATGAACTCATCTTTTTTATGGCTGCATAGTATTCCATGGTGTATATGTGCCACATTTTCTTAATCTAGTCTATCATTGATGGATATTTGGGTTGATTCCAAGTCTCTGCTTTTGTGAATAGTGCTGCAATAAACATACGTGTGCATGTGTCTTTATAGCAGCATGATTTATAATCCTTTGGGTATATACCCAGTAATGGGATGGCTGGGTCAAATGGTATTTCTAGTTCTAGATCCTTGAGGAATCACCACACTGTCTTCCACAATGGTTGAACTAGTTTACAGTCCCACCAACAGTGTAAAAGTGTTCCTATTTCTCCACATCCTCTCCATCACAGCCAATCCTGAGAGCCAAGTGTTTTGCCATCTCTGTCCTCCAAGCCTCTCTCTTAGAACAGCCCACTAGAGGCAAGCATTTTTTGCCATCTCTGTCCTCCAAGCCTCTCTCTTAGAACAGCCCACTAGAGGCAAGCATTTTTCCACAGAGCAGACACAAGCAGATTTATTCCCACTAGAGAAAGCAAAAAAAAAAAAAAATCAAAACACATGTGAAAAATACCTTTGATGAATTTGTATACCCACTTGAGGACCATACTATACTGTTACCCCACAAATGCAAAGATTCATTTTGCTTTCATGGGGAGAAGTAAATAAGGGATGAGGCAAGAAACTAACAATGCTTAGGGAAAAACCTTCCTCATGGAAATCAAGGAATGGGGAAAAGACATTTTTTTCTCTAATGTATCTGAGATAATACAAAGTATTTGACCTAACACACAAGTATCAGATATTTTACCTAGCATCAAGATTTAGAAACAATTTCAAAATGCAATTCATCACAAGTGACTGCAAACACCACTCTTTAGGCCTTTGCTTGAAGCCTGCTCTTTAACCCGGATTAGAAATTCTAGATCTCTAAGCAATATATGTGGCTGCATTATTTATATGAAAAGGAGCTCTTTGAGTTGTGAAGCATCTCAATTTTACATATTAATAGTTAACATGATTTTCCAGGTTGTTATGCTCGTAAACCCATAGATTTCAGGTTTGTTTGCCATAAAAAGTCCTAAATAGACCAGATACATCCCACTAAAAGCTTTCCACAGACAAGGATTCACCCTTGGACAAATACCATGGATGTGTTCGCCAGAGGTCTTTCATTTGCAGCTATGCATAGAGATTCCAACAAGTCACTTTCCACTGGCAAAGAGGACAGTGGATGGCAAGCCTGTTGCTATTTACTTCCTGATATCTTATGCACTTTTTATATCCCTCACAGAATCTAGACCACTACTGACTGTATAAAGGAGCTCCATAAATAAAGTTACTTTTGATGGATCTGTTTGTACATTATAAATGCAAAAATAATTATTTCAGTAATTGTATTCATTATTCTTTATTTTTACTTGAATCTTACCTAGTAGTCACTAAAAACAATTTTTAAAAAGATCACCTATGACTATTTTTGTGGACATTAAGTTAAGTGATTTATTGATATGCAAATCACACGAAGTAAACTATTAGTAACTCCATTGTACATTGAAGTAATCGAAGTTTTGAAAGTCTGCATCATCTAGAATATGCACAAGTGAAGATTGAATTCAGGTATGCCTAACGGGATATAGGGGGTTAAATTTTCTGCAAAAATAAAAATAAAAATAAAAAATAAAATCTTACTGATAGATTAAATTTTTCCCCAAATCTGGTCAAATTATTTTTCCTTAGTAGGGCAATTAAGGGAAATTTAACACAGCTGGTTCTTTTGCAAACATCCTGTGTTAAGTGAAAATAAGTTTGCAATTGATTACGATTCAGAAATGGGGTGAATCGGAAGAGCAAAAGTACAGATTGTTTTTATTCACCACCTATATTTTCAGTTTAGTGTGGCTAGGAATTCTGAGAACCACACCAAAAGGTCCAGGCTGTGTAGCCAAGGAAAGATTTAAATATACTTTCTTATTTTAAGTCAGAAGTTTGCATATTTACATGGAAGATAAATGACCTTTTTGTGATAGCAGGGATTTCCAATTGTTAGGTTGTGAGGAGATAACCACAATGAAAAGCAGTTTGATATTAGAGGAGAGAATATTGTTTTACATTGTCTTGTTTTGTCTCTTGTCATTTGCTAATAGAAATTTTGCCTAATCAGCTATTTGACAAGAGCTCATTTCTTGCATTTGAAAACACAGCACTTTCAATCCATGGAACCTATTGCTTCCTTAGTTTCATATTTGAGGACTTGAGGGTAGGCCTGGGTGTAGCAGGTTTGTCTTGAGATGATTACTTTTGCAAATATTTTAACCAGTTTTTGGATCTAGCTTCTACTTCTAAGAAGCTTTCTCTAGCTGTGAGTTTTGTTGTGAGTTTCCTGACATCTAGGTCAAACAGGAGAACACAGTGCTCTAATCTAATTAGAGGGAGGTTATCAGTCTGTAACATTTTCTTTCCTTATAGATAAATTAAATTTTTAAAAGTCAAGACAAATTTTAAGAGATGTATACAATATTTATTTTTTTTTTCAAGCTTTTTCATGATCAAGATGGGATCTTTTTTACATGACTTGCTGAAATTTGGTACAAACAGCAACCCCCACCTTGTGAATGGATTTTTTAAAAGGTTTTTTTTGTGAAATTAAATGGCCAATGTAGCATTAAACCTGCAATCTTAATTTCATGTTCTAGCATAACATTTAGGATTCTTCTAACCAGCAAGATGAACTGTCTATGAGGCCTGCCTACGCTTAACTGGGAATATAATAGGAATAAACTGGGACGTAGTGATGTGTGGGTCTAATATCAAAGATTCTTCATATCCTCCAAACATGCAGCTGAAGCTTAAAATTATACAATAAAGGAATTAATTTATATTAGTTTCTAGACAGTGTCTTTTCCATTTAAACATGTTAATACTCCTGAAATAAGTCAATAGACAGCCAGGTTAACATCAGAGCCTCTCCTTCTCAACTTCCTAAAATGGGACTTTGAGGTCAGCAGACGTATTCATGACTGCAGTCGAACAAAAATGAAGTAATTCATTGAGTGTGAATAGGTTTTTCCCATACAGATCAGCTGAGTGTGTGATGCCCCTAATCCAAGGACAATCATTCACAAATTAAAATGAGAATATTTCATAGGAAAAAAAGTGCTGAAATCTAAAATTAGTAATAACCATATATTGCTAATAATTATTTCTTGAATTATTACCATATAGTAGGAAAATGGTAAATAATGTTTTCAAGATCTATCTTATGATGCTAGAGGGCTTTAAATATAGGACTCTGTGATGATAGCACAGTGGAAAATCCACCAAAATAAATAAAAACTTTGGAAGTAGAAACACAATGGATCAAAAATGATCCAGCATTGAAAATTATGTATTAGATGTTCTCAACCTGGAGTCTGTATATAGATTTGAGGAGCTGATGATCCCTCCCTCCAAATTGAAGGCAAATTTTATATTTGTTTGTTAGTATATCCCAAAGATATGTTATTTTACCCCCAGAAAGAGGTACTGCATAAACTAAAAGTTCTGAGTGGTGTCGCCGCATAGAAACAAGATCAAAGTAGAAAGTTTATGTGTAACTTGCACACTTCCAAATAAGAAATAATTTTCAAAGAATACATATTTTCCTAGTAAATGTATCAACAATTTGTATCATAATGTAAATCAGTTATTTTCTAAACGGCATTACAAGATTATTGTCCAAATGTTAGGTTCAAGATTAAAGACATTAGCTAAGAGAATGAGACCTATTATTTGGAAAGCAACTGTCGTGTGCTTTTTTACCATGCGAGGTAAACATTATTTCACTTCATCTTTATAAGATCCTGAAGCAGTAAATCGTGCTATCTTAACCTACAGATAAATGAGCCAGTTTATTAGTTTGCTACCATCACAAATTACCACAAACTAACTGGATTAAACAATAGAATTGAGGGTCTCTCAGTTCTGGAGACTAGAAATGTAAATTCAAGGTATCAGCAGCCTTGGTTCCTTCTGAGGGCTGTGAGGAAGGATCTCTTTTATGCCTCTCCCTTAGAATTTGCCAGCAATTTTTCTGTTTTTTTTTTTTTTTTTTTTTTTGGCTTGTGGTAGCGTAAGCTCCAATCTTTTCATGATATTCTCCCTGTGTCTGTATCTTCATGTCCAAATTTCATCTTTTTATGAGGACACCAGTCAGTCATATTGGAATGGGCGCCCGCCCATTCCAGTATGACCTCATTTTACTTAAATAGTTAAACTTGCAATGACCCCATTTTCAAATAAGTTCAGAATCTGAAGAACTGTGGTTTAGAACTTCACCAGATGAATTTAGGGGAGACAAATTTCAAATATTTGTTCATAGAACAAATATTAAACCTACGGCCAGTGTTTTCTTGAACTAGGAGGAGAGAGAAAGTGGGAACTAAAGAGTGGGAACACATGGACACAGGGAGGGGAACAACACACACAGGAGCCTGTTGAGGGGGTTGGGGGAGGGAGAGCATCAGGACAAAAAGCTGATGTATGTGTGGCTTAATACCTAGGTGATGGGTTGGTAGCTGCTGCAAACCACCATGACACACGTTTACGTGTGTAACAAACCTGCCCATTGTGCACAAGTGTCTCAGAACATAAAATAAAATAAAATAAAATAAAATAAAATAAAATAAAAAGATCGAGAGATAGCAAAGAAGATATAACTCTGAGTTATGTTAATTATTTGACGTTTTGTGGACTCCCATTCAGCATTTTAGGATAAAAACCGCTCTTCGTCATATGTCTGCCCTAGCGACAGTACGCGACTGCCCCTTTTTCTTTGCAAATGGAGTTTGGCCTTGGATGTGAAACTTTGCTGTCTAAATTAATTAGTTAATTAATTAATGAAATGCATTTTCCAAGTAGTCCAGATTATCGTGAATTCCCATTTGACCTTGTTAAAGTGATGGTAAATCTGCTGCTTTTAATGTCATCTGAAACTTACTGAACCAAGTTGTAATATATCTGTATCACTAATGGTGTCGGAATATATGGTAAACTCCAGAATTCAAACTTGGGGAACAATTTTTGCACTGTTCACTTCTAGCCAGGTGTGCTGGCCCTTGCCTGTAATCCCAGCACTTTGGGAGGCTGAAGTGGGAGAATTACTTAATTCTAGGAGTTCAAGACCAGTCTGGGAAACCTAGTGAGACCCTGTGTTCTACAAAATAAACAAAACAAAAACAACAACAAAAAACACTACTTTTGAAATAATGTTCAGTTATTGATAAACGTCCTCTGGGTATGAAATCTCAGCTGTATTTTCCCTTCCGTATAGTCTAGCCATGTAATGCTCATAGGAGAGTAAGGACACTATATATATGGTAAAACAATGTATCATAAAATATATATTCTGCAGTCTTGATCATAAGTTACGTGAGAATACAAATTGTCTGTTTTCCTTCTAAAAGGACTGTCCTTTGAACCAGGTGGCCGCACATCAGAAGCTGCTTCTGAAAAATGTCACTAGATGATCCAGGGAAAGAAAACAGTAATTAGTTTTAAAGATTTCAACATATGCAATTTAATGAAGATTTATTGTAGTACGTTAAAAAATGTTGTAATCCTACTAAAAGAAAAATAACTTATCTTTAAGTTATGGAACACTGAACACAGTGAGCAAATCTCAATAGCAATCAATGTATTATATTGCAACCACAGTATTATCAGTTTAACTGTCAAATAAGATGACAACAGGGACAACGTGTATGTTTATTTAGAGACATATTAAAACAACTACCTTTAAACATTTAAAAAAATAACTAACATAAGATTATACCTAAGAAATTCATGTGTGGTGAATGACCATATCTAAGGAAGAATAATTCTAAATATCAAGGAGGATCTGTACCTTTTGTGGACCCTCACTTTTAGAAAGGTTGAGGTCAGAAATTTGGGGAGTGATAGCTGGGTGTGGTGGCTCATGCCTGTAATCCCAGCACTTTGGGAGGCCATGGCGGGTGGATGTCCTGAGGTCAGGAGTTCAAGACCAGCCTGGCCAACATGGTGAAACCCCATCTCTACTAAAAATACAAAAATTAGCTGGGTGCGGTGGCACACATCTGTAGTGCCAGTTACTTGGGAGGCTGAGGTAGGAGAATTACCTGACTCCGGGAGGTGGAGGTTTCAGTGAGCCGAAATCACACCACTGTACTCCAGCCTGGGTGACACAGCAAGACTCCATCTAAAAAAAATAATAAAATTGGGGAGTGATATTTATATTTCTTTACAACTCCTTTGCTGTTATGGACGTGCGTAGAAAAAATTATTACGCTTCTTGGTATATACTGCAATGAACTCTATTAATAATCTTTATTCAGCTCTTCTATTGGTAAATGTATTTGCAAATTGATGAATTTTACTTTCTAAACTGCCAAAAAATTTGATTTGATGATAACTAAGTTGGCTGAAGAAACATTAGAACCATAAAGACATTGCTTTCTTGGCATTATAAACATTGTTATTGGGGGATTCCTAAGGCTTTCAACAGAGAGGGACCTTCAGTAGTTTATTTGCTCTCTTTGTGAAATCTGATATGATAAGCTATTAATGAAAATATTGCTGTACATGTGTCTGCGTTGACCCTGCAGAAATTAAATATGCATATATTAAACTTGTTGAAAAATTTAAGGACTGATAGAGGCCAACAGTATTCTGGCACATAGTAAATGTTTATTAAATATATATTGAATAAAATGTAAATAAGAGTGTGTTTTATCTGCCAGAAACTATGTTACGACTTTATACCTGAATCAGTTAGGGTTTAGGCTAAGCCACAGTCACAAAGCAATGCAAAATTTCAGTGTCCTAACAAAATAGTTTATTTCTCCCTCAAAGAAAAGTCCCGAAGTGGGTATTGAGTGCAGTCCAGGTGGGCAAGAAGTTCTGTTCCAGAAGGCTAGTTAGAAGCTCAGGTTCTTTTCATCTTGTTGCACAGCTATGGTCTAAATTACTGACTTTCTACATGAGAAATCTGTCTCCCAGCACCCTGGTCACATGTCAACTCCAGGGAAGGGGAAAAAGTATGATAGACAAGCAGCTTCCTCAAGGAAAAGGGGTTAAAAATTATAAACATTACTTACTTTTGTTCATAACTCATTGGCCACTTGAAGCTACAGAGAAGCCTGGAAAATGTAACCTCTAGCTAAGATCCTAATAAAAGGAAACATTAATAATAGATTTTGAGTAAAAATTTGAAGTCTCTGCCTACAAACACATGAAGTAATTTTTTCCCTTCCTATCTTTCTCACGGAATATGTTAATTTTTCCTATTATCCAGAAAAACAACAGCGGTCAGAGATGTCTGCCTCTTCTCTTTTTATGTGTTCAACAGCGGGATGCTTGCCTGCTTCTCTGGATGCTTTTTGCTTCACGCAAAGAGATGTTCCTTTTAATTACAAAAATATTCAAGTACTATTTAGGTACTTTCTCTTTATTAATTATGTTTTGGTGCAAACTAATGTGTTATGAATGTTGCTTTCCTGCTACTTAATTTGTTTTGCAAGCTTGATTGAATTTCTAACTTTTCTTTGCACTGGTGTTATATTCAACTTGATCGGTTATTTCGTTATTATGCCTTCTGATGTATATGTGCTTTTAAATCTTAAAAAATACTTCATGGTAATACATTGATAAGTTCAAAGTGACCGAATTGATTTCTAATTAGACCCATGAGGGTGGTGATTGTTTTGATCTGTTCCTGGAGAAAATTCTGCCCTCCAAGGTATCAGCAAAGCCAGGACCTTTTCACTGCAGACATGTTCTTTCATCTCTGCTACTGAAAATATCAATAGATACATGGAGTTTTGCTTGAACAAAGGAGGTGCTTTAGGGCATTACCTACTTTTATTCAGTTCTCCACTCAGGTTACTGATATTAAAAAATGAATTGTCATTTTATTGAACTAACTATATTTTGAATTTCAAAAATAACTGGATGTCACTAATAACATCACCGAAATTTATTTTGATTTATTATTGGCACCCTTAATCTTCTAGTTTCCTCATATACGATTTTTACGCCATTCTCACTTAACGTCATTATTTCATCCTTAATGTGTCACCAAAGGCACTTGCTAGCTTTGAGCAGCAACCTAAATTATTTTCTAATCACTTTTTAAGCTGGCTTCTAAAACATCTTGAAGGAGTGAACATTTTATTTTCAAAACAAACAAGAATAAAAGAAGATGAAGAACCATAAACAGCAACACTCTTTCAGGTGACATCTAGTTCTTGTTTTTTTGTTATTTTAATTTTGTGTAGTCTAATTAATTGGGCTTCTCTGGATGCCGGTAACACTCTCAGCTAGATAATGGAAGAATATCACGCTTGGAATCAGAACTCACATTTTTCAAGCTCTGGGCCAGATCGTAGAAAAAAGAAACAAATAAGAACATAGTCCTGACCTCAAGAAACTCACAGAAGGCTCCCATGTTTTGAAATCTAATGATCAGTTATCAGTAGGTGTCTTATCAGCCACGTTTAACAGTTACTCACTACCTCCTCCTTGATACATTCTGTTGATTTGGCTGTCAGGACAACACATACACTAGGTTTCCCTGCAAATTCATCAATTAATCAATGTAAGTTACCATTCCTAGCTTCTCCCATGAGATAGGGCCTCTATACTGGCCTTTCTGGCTACCAGAATTTTTTTGCTTCAAATATCTGCATGGACTCCTTCGAGTCCCAATTCTAATCCCATTCTTTCTACAGGGCTTGCCTTGACTAAACTGTTTTAAAATGCAGTGGGCCATATTCAACCCCTATCTCCCAAGTTAATTCTGCTCTATTTCTTTCCTCCAAAGACCTTGTATAAGACACCATATCATTTAACTTTTAGTTATGCTTATTATGTTTACATTATAAAATATAAGCTTCACCAAAGTAGATATTTTTGGTTATTTTATTGTCAAGTTATTCCAAGTATCTAGAATAGTGCATGACACATGGTTTGGGCTCCATAAATATTTGTTGGATATATGAAAAGGCATGAATTTAGCTTTTGATCTCTCCTTTAACAGACTATTTCCACTTTTCTGAGAAAAATGGAAACTCAAAGAGGTCTCTGGACTTCATGACTTTTAGTTGTTAACAGGGAAGTAATATCTATTTTATCTGCCTCTTAACGTATTGTGATAGTGAAATAAATCCACATCTGTGACTATAATTTTTCCCTTTTAAAGACACACACACACACACACACACAAACACACAAAAAAATTACAAAAACTTACTATTCCATCTTCTTCAACACGCACTATCTTTTCCAATCACAGAGGGATTTATAATATTCCCACCCTCCTTTATTTCCACGTCTGTGTTTTCCTATCTCTTTGTTTTTCAGTCTAGCTAAATACTACTCTTTCTTGAAGTCTCAGCTAAAGCCATTTCCCTAACTGGACATTTTCCCTGGGTTACCACTCCACATTTATTTCTCTGGTCTCTGAATTTCAAGTGTATTTATGGATAGGACTGTGCAAAGCTGAGAAACAAGAAGCCCTGGCTTTTTGCCAAAATACATTTCTGAAAACGGCATCATAAAGCTCAACATTTTAAGGCAGATAAAATTTTCTGACCAAGGACATAGCTTAAATAAATAATAGCTGTGACTAATGAGACATAATAAAAGTACAGATAGATGAAACGTGATAATTTTGAACAGTAAAATAATCCTCAAAATATTATAAAATGGCATAAAGGCAGTGTACATATTTATGTTCCCAGGGAGCCTAATGTTGTACATATTAATAACACATGTAAGTACAATTTTCTTGTATTATGCATTTGATTTTAAAAAATAAATATGAATATGCTAACTATAAACACATATGTTGACAATAATTAATACTTCTTTTTACTTTCTTTGCCTTCAGAAAGGCTTTAGGGAATAAAATTGAAGACCATCAAGGGAAGCTTGAACTGATTATTTCTTTCTCTCAAAATTTAGTAGTAATAAAAATTATCCTGTATTTCATAGTATTGTGTTTTATATTAAGATTTTTTCTCTTCCTAATATTTTAATTACCCCTTTTTTCTTACTGCAAATACATCAAATTATATTAAAGGAATGTGAAAACTGAGAAAAGAAATGGCTATTTTATATAGCTGGGAAATAGCAGAGAACAACCTAAAGGTAATTTTGCTGTAACTTTCCAACTAAATTTTTAACTTCCTTAAGGACAGTGCTGAGGTCATGTAAAAATAGACAAAGATAAGGGTTATATAGATTTTAAATTGCTAACAGTAAAATTTGAATTTTACTATTTTGGGTGTTTTACAATGGCATTTATTTGTTATTTTCAAGGTTTTAAATTGGGATCTGGTTATATCTAGTCTAAATTAAACGTGTCCTGAAAAAAAATCATTTGACTAATATATTCAATTTTCCGGTCTATCTTTTTAAATAAGTGCAGTGACTGAATTCTCCCTCACCAAGTTTATTTATAAAGAGAAACTGAAAAACACCTGGACAGGGATGTTTTAGATAGTTTTTATGAATCATTTAAAATTTACATTTGATGATTTTCTGTAGATAGTTTTTATGAATCATATAAAATTTACATTTGATGATTTTCTGTCCTGGCTAACACTAATTTATATAATTTTTTAGGTTAAAAAATAACATTTTTTTTACTGTGTAAACCTACTAGTAAAAATACAAAAATAGAGTAATTATATGCTTTCGGGAAGCTTAAAGTTTAGAGAACCAAAGTGGAGAATATTTTACGTCATTTTTATTTTTAGTGTATTGTAACTGTGATCATCTGTGCGTCAGTCTAGTTCAGGGTTTTTTTCTTTTTTTTTTTTTTTTTTTGAGACAAAGTCTCGCTCTGTCGCCCAGGCTGGAGTAAGGTGGCGCGATCTCCACTCACTGCAAGCTCCACCTCCCGGGTTCACGCCATTCTCCTGCCTCAGCCTCCCAAGTAGCTGGGACTACAGGCGCCCGCCCCCAAGGCCAGCTAAATTTTGTATTTTTAGTAGAGATGAGGTTTCACTGTGTTTGCCGGGATGGTCTCGATCTTCTGACCCCGTGATCTGCCCGCCTCGGCCTCCCAAAGTACTGGGATTACAGGCCTGAGCCACCGCGCCCGGCCCAGGGTTTTTCATACTACAATCATAACCCGTTAATGAGTTACTTAATCCATTAGATGGCCAGAAATTATTCTAAGTGTAATAGAATGAAGTAGAATAAGATAGGAGAGAATAGGGCCAGGATAGAATTGAATGGGATGAGAGAAACAGAATTGACACTTGCACACATAATAGTTCAACATTTATATATAAATGTTTCGTGTTGCGAGGTACACAGCATTTCTTACTCTAGGTTGTGATAAAACATATTTGAAACACTACTCTAGATTTACACATCTCACCCTCCCAATACAGAGTAACAAAATGTAAATTAAAATTTCTAACATGAATGAAGTTCTGTATATGCATTAACATGGTAAACATGATTGTATTTTTCTATTTATCTCTACATCATTTTATTCACAAAAATATTTGTAGCCTTTTATCTTTCAAGATATATCTATTAAAGACTATTTAATACACTCCTTTTGTGAATAGTAGCTTGACTCGTCAAAATTCAAAATGCAAACTTTTCTCTCACCACCTTTGATTCTACTTCATTTTTGAGTATGTTTTATTTAAGGACATTTCCCCAAAACTTAATGTTTCCAATTTTGTTTGCCAAAGAGCCAGGTAGCATAGCTCTTACTGGGTTCTTCCGGGGTGGTGTTGAAAATAATTTTAGGATCCATCATCTGTGAAAGAAATGTACAAAGTTTTCAGTGTATTTTTTCTTACTATATTCTTGATACTTGTTAAAAGAAAAACTTTAGGTAAATTAAATTTAGCAAAGTTTATTTGATCATAGAACTATTTATGAATCAGGCAGTGCTCAGAAGCAGAAGGGGTTCAGAGAGTTCCACCCAGCAGTGACAGCAGTGAGCTTCTATGGGCCAGACACAGGAGCAAAGAAGAGAAATCACCTGAGTGGCTACAGCTGAGCATTTCCCTGATTTGGGGCTAGGGTGATGCGTGAGTTGCTTGTAAATGGCTGAAATCTGGCTGTTTGCTATATTCTTAGTTTGAACTAAACTATGTTAGGTTGCAGTTTGTTATGTAGGAATTCAAAGCACAGAGTCAACAGGTTAAGGGCTTCCTGCTTATTTAATGTAACAGTGTTATGGGAGAAAGTGTCCAAATGTAGTACAGTCATAATGTTTCTCCTTTACTGTCATAATTATGTCTACTATAAATGTTTTTTACATTGTGTTAAACTTCCACAAAATTCACTTTTAATATTTTTGTCACAGGCTTTCATACGTATATATATACAGACACACACACACATATAGACACACATATATGTGTGTCTATATGTATATATATAAAATGATTTATATTTATCACTATATATGAAGTGATAAGATATATCTATATAAAGTGATAAAACATGTAATGCTTGGGTCACTTTACATTTTAGTGGTCAACATTACATATAATTTGGTTTTTATTCAAATATTTTATTATTCATTTTTCTTAGTTTATTAGATGCTCTGGGCTTCAAATGTATCCCCCACCACTTATGTTAACTCTCTTCACTTATCAAAAAACTTATTAGTCTCTTGTTCTCTTTTATCTACACATTTTCCCTCTGTAGTCATCTTCTTTTAAAAAATTTTCTAACTCCAATTACGAACTGTTTGTAGTACCAACTCAAAAATGAAGTAGAATCAAAGGTGGTGAGAGAAAGTTTGCATTCTGAATTTTGATGAATCAAGCTACTATTCACAAAAGGAGATTATTAAATAGTCTTTAATAGATATATCCTGAAAGATAAAAGACTACAAATATTTTTCTGAATAAAATGATGTAGAGATAAATAGAAAAATACAATCATGTTTACCATGTTAATGCATATACAGAACTTTGTTCATGTCAGAAATTTTAGTTTACATGTTTTTACTCTGTATTGGGAGGCTGAAATGTGTAAATTTATAGGAGGCTGATATGGGAATTATATTCAGTACTGTAATTATGTGGAAAAATACGTTCTTCAATTTTTATTTCTTATATTTTGCTATGCTGTTTAAAAATCCAGTAGTGTTTCAAGTTTGTTTGGAGATTTAATTCATTTTCAGTTCATAAGGTTCAAGTTTATCTCATTAGTTTCTTGACAACACATTTAATTTAGCAACAGACTTTAGGGAAATTGTTCTGGATGACATAATTTAGTGTAATGTAACCTGAAGGATTAAATCTAGTGTTTGTTACATAACTCACTGTATGCTTTCAAATGACTGTGAGAGGCCTGTACTCACTGAAGGCAGTGTCTAAACTGACGTAGTTTAAACTGTCAGTGAATTTAGTTTTTTAAAAAAATCGATCTGTCAATGTCATATATAAATCAGTCGTTTCATGGCAAGATAACAGCTGCTAGATTTTGAATTTTTTTTTTTTTTTTACTTTCTACTGGTTTTGATAACCTCAGTTGACAGCATGTAAATAATGTGAATTGGTTGCCATTTCAATCTCGATTTCATTCCTTGAAAAGAGTGGCCAACTTCATTAAACCCCGGTTTAATCCTCACATCTTTCCTGTAACCCTTTCCATAATTCTTATCTCTAAATCTTTGGAATTTGCAGATGATTCCAGTATATTAAAAATGATATAATTATTTTAATAGTCTTTTGCGTATCATTTACATGATTTAATGGCATATACCCCTGCAAATTCTGCATGCTCTGAAATTTAGAAGGATTTGTTTTTAATGATTGAGCATAGCAAGAAAGAATTTATCAGCTCCTGTTATACAAGTAAAAAACAAAATACTATTTGCAAGAGTATATCACCTTCATATTGTTATTCAGTACATTTCAGTTCAAGTTACCTGAATTTCATGGTCCCAAAGGAGCGTGATTTATAGATTTTATCTAAGAGACAATATTATACTAGGGTATTTTGCTATTTCTTTTGTTAATTATCCACCTAAAAATGGTTCCAATCGTACATTCATAAACTTACTAGTTTCATTCAGTTCAATAAAATCAAAATAATAGATGACATTATGTTATGTGAAATATTTTCAGGTTGGAATAGCAAAGTACATTACATCATAAACTTTCATACTAGTTAAACATTATAAAAATTATGCTGTGACCTCTCATTTACGTCCTCCAAGGCTCTATGGAGGGCCCCCACTCAGCATGCACCCTCCCAGCAGGTTCACTCTCCTTGAGTGCCAGGTAGGGTGCATGCGGAGTGCAGGGCACAGGGTGCAGCTTCCCTCTTGTGCTCTCCTATCCCTACGATTAAGTTCTTTCTCCAGACCAGGAGGCTTTTTTTGGTCTTCTTTAAAAAATCTGCTTTTTCCCGGGCGTGGTGGGTCACGCCTGTAATCCCAGCACTATGGGAGGCTGAGGCAGGTGGATAGCCTGAGCTCAGGAGTTCGAGGCCACCCCGGGCAATATGGTGAAACCCCGGCTCTACTAAAATACAAAAAATTAGCTGGGTGTGATGGCACGTGCTTGTAATCCCAGCAACTCGAGCAGCTGAGGCAGGAGAATCATTTGAGCTTGGGAGGTGGAGGTTGCAATGAGGAGAGATGGTGCCACTGCCTTCCAGCTTGGGCTACAGAGTGAGAGTCCTTTAAAGAAAAACAATCAAACAAACAAAAAAAACAAAGACAAAAAAAAAAAAAAAACCAAAAAACTCCTTCTTGTTATCTTTGAAACAGAAACCTGTCTTCATAAAAATATCTGAATTCTTTCAATTCTATGGCCTTTGGGGGAAAATAATCTAGGTTCTGACTAATCCAACCTTTGTGGCTATAATTCCATAAACCTCTGTATTAGTCCATTCTCACACTGCTATAAAGAACTTCCCTGAGTCTGGGTTAAGTTATAAAGGAAAGAAGCTTAATTGACTCACAGGTCCTTATGGCTGAGGAAACCACAGGAAACTTACAATCACGGCAGAAGGTGAAAGGGAAGCAAATACCTTTTTCATAAGGGAGCAGGAGAATGAGAGGACAGAGGGAAACTGCCAAACACTTGTAAAGCATCAGACCTCATGAGAACTCACTCACTACCATGAGAACAGCATGGAGGAGACTGTCCCCATGATCCAATCACCTCTCACCAGTTCCCTCCCTCAACACATGGGGATTACAATTAGAGATGAGATTTGGGTGGGGACACAGAGCCAAACCATATCAACACCTTTTCCCATCATAGGAAAAAATAAAAAAGCCTCTCTTGTGCACATAAAAACGTACGTTTTCATAGCTAATGTTTTTCAAAATCCACATTTGAAGGACAAATGCTAAATAAATTTTTAATGGCTTATTAATTCCTCCCTTAGAGAAACAGACGCCTTGTCCTAGACCAATAAGAATTACTAAGAATTTTTAAAACACAATATTTACATATCGTACATACCTGTATTTTACACAGTGCAAATAGCATATTTATTGCATTGGCTCATGAGTGAGAAACTTTTGCATCAAAACAATTTTTTTCTACGCATTTAATGACTACATAGCAATCTGTTATGTTTACATACTGTATTTTATTAGTCAGTCTCCCTAATATACATTTGTATTGTTTCCAGTCTTTTGTGGCATAGGTCACATTAGGATTTCAACTACATATGGAAATATTTCTTTTTGAAAAATGTTGCACAAATTTTGCTGCAATTTTTTCTATATTGGAGGTTTGTAGCTTCTGTCAAGAAAATAATGTTCCATTTGCATTTTAAGGAATGTTATACTGAAAATATTTTCCAACAAAGGACAAGATACATCACTCTAAATTACTGTAGGACTCTTCATTAATTCATGTTAATTATGTATTACTGATTATTGATTTGTATAACTTCTAGCATTGAGACCAATAAAATGGAATTTAAAGGAACTCTGATACATGTTTATTCCCAGAAACAATTTTTAGAAAGCCATAATCTCTAAAAGTGTCATTTTCCCCTAGAAGCAATTTCCCAATCTATTTCATACATTCATATACACACATAGATCCACATATTCATTTACTCTCTCCATTTGAGACAGTGAAGATTATTTCTCAAAGGGAATAAAAATGATAGGCATATTAATGGATTAAATATAAAGATATTTGAGAAGGATAGAGGAAAGATTCAATGTTGAGGAAGAGCTAAGTAAGTATCACTTTTCAGTCACAGATTTTAAAAATGAGAAATATATTCATAAAGCAAAGAAAATAGACATTGTAGATAATTCTAATTCATGAATCTCTATCCAGCTGATTATTATTATTTTACTGTCTTCAAATAAAAGATTTCTTTATTGATTTGTGCTTTTTTAATTATTAAAAAATAAATTTAAGTCAAGTAGCTGAGCCTATCAAACAAAACAGAAAATGTAATTTTTAAAAGGAAGAATTAATATGAAGGTTTGGAAGCATGTGGTAAAAACTATTGGGTTACAATCCATAAATATTATCTGAATATTTGACTTTCCGTATCTTCCATTCCATTCTTTAGCTTTACAACTCAATTTCTGAAGATGAAGTATCTGTGTGAACGCTTAACTATCCTATTAATTCCTTCACGTTTGAGCCTTCCCTCTCCTTGAGGCAGTGTCTGTGTGTTATGTCTTACAATAGATGCATCTTATTTTTTTCGTTTTGTGAAACATATTTTCTGCCTTATATCATCATCATTTCTATGCACCCTGTAGGGGAAGCAAAATTTTATCTCTATCCTCTTAGTGTCCAAGCTGACTCTGAGAATTAAGTTGACATGAGATAGATTAATAGGAGTAAAGCACATACATTTAAGGTGAGTTTTATGTGACACAAGAGCCCTCATAAGGAGGGTTCTTGAGACCCAAATAAATGACAGAATCTACATGCTTTAGTGTTAGGTTAAACAAAAGGAGGCAATTGAGGAAATGTAAGTTATATGTGGAAGCTTAAAGAAGAATAATTATTCTAAGAAAGTCTGTGCAGAATCCTCTCAGTTCTGTCTCCCCATCAAAGAATGATTCATTTGTCTTGTAGAGGGAGGGCGTCTTTCACGTGGGAGTTTATCTCCTGTTTTCAGGGAGAAAAGGGGGACACTCAAATGCCCTTCTTACATCTGGTATTTCTCAAGTGTCTTTAGGTCAAGGTGATTCTTGTAACAACGTAATACAAATTGGGGCCACATATTGTGCCATCCAGCAAATTTACTCCCCACTTAAAAGACTGATCTCTGCAAAGTAGTTAGAAACTTGCCACCCCAAAGATTTCCAGCAGGGCCTAGGTCAGTGGCTTAAACCTTATAAACCCCCAATTAATATGAATTGATTTAAATAAGATCGTAGCAGTTGAAATCTCCCTCGTGAACAGACTTGTAACAAAAATATCAATGTCTTCAATTTATTTATTTTTGTGTAATTTGAGCTTATTTACTGACTCATTAAACAAATCAGGGTGCTCAAAGCTGTCATATTCATTTGTAAAAGAATAAGAATGTCACAGATAACTCTGCTTCACATTAGCCTGCTGTTTTTTTTTTTTTCTCCTTCTAAATAGTTTCTCTATTGTGCTCCTTAAAGAGAAATGAGAGATGTATACAAACCACTGCTCATTTAGAAAGCACCTTTATCAGCTCAGGCACCAAATTTAGCTCTGGCTTCAGTTCTAGGTACCCAAAGGACTGGAGCCTGGCATCTCCTTCCCTCTCTCTTGGTCCCCCCCAGCTTTTAGAATGATGTATCAAAAATGTTGATTTTCAAAGTGCTGAATATCATGACATCATTCTTACCATGTCTCTGAACCTCATATAGTGTTGAAAAATTGAGGAAAAAATTTACCTCTATCTTCAATTAAGTTTTTCATGCAGTACTTTTCATCATTCCAGAAGGTCTAATTTAATTCAGACTTTTTTTCAAGAAATTATATTACTTGCCTAACATCTTCCTTTCAGGAATCTCAAAGTGACTTATAGACATCTGGTGACACATAGATTACTTGGAAACTTCTGTTCAAATTGTTTGGTTCTGTTCCAAGGTAATTTTCCACTGAGAAACTAATTTATTTCATTGTAATACCAGCATTGACATTATATAATAACAAATCAAAGAATAAATAAGGCAATAAATAAACCAAACATAACCCCAGGCAAAAATTTCATTTATCTGTAAGTATTAATACAATTTTGTTATATTATTACAATCTCAAAGGGAATCTATATTTAGCTAAAGACAACCATTGAGATCTTTATATTATCTTCCCTAAAAAAAGATACATAATTAACTAAAAGGTTTAAAATTAGTTCATCGTAAAAAAAAAATTGATTGCTTTTTTCTACAAAATATATGAAACAACAGTGAAGACAGCCTCCATCATAATAATAAATTTTAAATGTAGAATTAATTGTTCTGCTTTTTTTCCTACTCTTCTATCACCAGAGTCAAATTTTATCTAAATTGTCCTAAGAAGCCTATTATTACATGAGAGTATTAATGATGTTAGGAAAAGTTGGATCTTCTTTGTTTTCATTTTCTTCAAAACCTTAAAATGATACACTTGCCAGTATAGTTTGAATATTTGTCCCTTCCAAGTCTCATGTTGAAATATGATCTCCGGTGTTGGACGTGGGGCCTGGTGGAATGTGTGTGGGTCATGGGGGTGGATCCCCCATACCAAGCCATTTATGAGGAATCCACCCCCATGACCCAAACACCTTCCACCAAGCCCCACCAAATGTATGTTGATGACAATTGAGAAAGACAACAGACTAAATATAGTTTTAATTAATTCTTACTAATTCTTGCCTTCCCTTTGGTAATGAGTGAGTTCTTACTCACTCAGTTGACAAGACAGCTGGTTGTTTAAAGGAGCTTGGCATCTTCTCCTCTCTCTCTCTCTTACCATGTGACACATCTGCCCCCTGCCCCCCGCCCCTTTGTCATGAGTAAAATTTCCTGTGGCCTCTCCGGAAGCTCAGCATACGCTGGTACCATGCTTGTGCAGCCTGCAGAACGGTGAGCCAAAGAAACCTCTTTTCTTTATAAATTTTCCAGCCTCAGGTAATTCAAAACAAACAAATACACTTGCATTTACCACACTTACAAAAAAAAAGCCTCAACTAAAGCTCTGTAAGTTGAATGAATTTGTGGAAAGCTGTATTCACATGTTATTTTCATTCCACCTTATGGAGAGTTTTGGCACTTCATTTTTAAAAAGCAGTCCATTAGCGCCTTTTTATTGTAATTATCTTTTGGTTGTGGTTTTATTGTTGTGCTGGAAGTAATAAAGGGACGTAGGAGTAAGGATATGCTTTTCATGCTGACAGTAAACAGTGACATTGTAATCTTACTTCTCATTCTGAAAATCATGTAATCTTTCTATTATTCATTAGAAACTTTCAAATAGCTGGGTTTTGTCTCTTACAGCAGAAACAATTACTCCAAGTGGCCTGAACATATTTTTAGTACAATTTTAAAAATCATTTTTGAGTGGTACTCTAAAACCTTTTTCTAATACTGTGCAAATATATTAATGAGATTACACTGGGCACATAGGCGCAGATCATATATGTGCTTCCATCTGTCAGTGTTAACGTAATTATCTAGAGGAGCTGAAAACCTTGTTCCTCTGGATACTTTTAACTTTAAATTTATCTTTTCTTGATTGTGTAGATCCCACAAGTTGAGATCAGTACTACTTTCTATCTATTTTATAATCGTCACTACCCTGCACATTTTGCTGGCACTCACAGTCTGGATGGTTAATTGAAATTGTTGTCAATTTGGGCAGCATTCAAGAGTGCATGTGGTTTATAGCTGCTGCCAAATTTTCCTGCATAAATGTTATGAAGAATCAATGTACCGTATTGGAAGGGAAATGATGTCTGTTTGAAAATAATTATTTTAACTCAGTATATGAACTAGTATTGAATTATCCAATTAATTGGATTAATAGTATAGGGCATGAAATCCATCAGGCACTTTAAAAAAGAATCTATAAAAGTTATATTTAAGCAATGATGATCATAATTCAGAGATAAAAATATTAATATTGGAAATGTACAATCTGAAAGATAATTAACAATTTGGCAAAGAAAGGAGGCCAAATATATGGGGCTGACCATTGGGAAACAAAAGACTACGTTTTATTTAATTTTCAGTATATGTCTGTTGTTTTGTATGTATGTATACATTTATGGTTTTGTTCAATCTTCAAAGTAAGTCCACAAGATAAAAGTTATTATGCCCATTTTACAGATGAAAAAACTGAGGACCAGGCACAGTCAATGAATAGATGAGCCATTGTTTAAATCTAGAGCTGTTAGATCAGTGATTTTCCCATTTCAGTATGCTTCCTGATTATACGATGAATATGAAAACAGTATCATGTACTAGTAGAAGCAATAACATTAGTCTCACTCACTGAACTACATCCTGAATTTTCCACTTATTGGTCAATTTACCTCATATCTCTAATACTTAATAGTCTTAACTGTAAAAACTTGACATAAAGAATCAAACAAAAAGCCATTATGATCACTAAAGATAGCAATAACAGCAACAAAAAATAAACCACATCATAGCATTTCTTCTTATTCCTTCCTCCACAAAAAGACATTCAACACTAACCGTGTGCCAGGCATTTTGCTGTGTACTTCATGTCCTGTGGTGAACAAAATACCTGTGGACTTTTCGTTTCAGAATTTTAGTCTAGTAAGGGAAAGCGATAAAACATATTTAAATGTAATTTCTCAAAGAATGATATGACAAATGAAACAGACTACTATGATGGGGGGAAGGGACCAAGGGACTGATTTGGTTGGTGTAGTCATCTAATTCCTGCCATTTAGGTGGATACCAGAAGATCCAGAGTAATGAGAAGAAGCCAGAATGCTGAGAAGTTCTGGGCAAGAACTTAATATATAGTGAGAATTGCACCAAGAGTTTTGATCTTGCACCAAGATAAAGTTTTGTGTTGTTGAGGAACTAATTACAAAGCCATTGTGGCTAGAACTTGTGGTATTGAGTTGAGGGGGGTTAGGAACCAAATAAGGAGTGTAATAGAAAGGTATTAGTGAATACGAAACAAGGAAGTGGCATAATCATATATACATGTATGTTAAAAGCAAATCAAATTATCTGTAAGATAAGGAATGGATTGGAGATCATGGGGCAATATGTAAAAGAGGGAGGAGATGGCTAATAAAAAGACTATTTTAGCAATAGTAAAGTCATGGCTATACATCGTTCCTCGGTGGTAATAGAAAAGTTGGGGAAAAATGGATGTATTCGTGTTATATTTTAAAGGTGTAATTGGCAAGACTTACAGATAAATTAGATATGGTGCTCACATAGAGAAATGTATACAGAGTGATTATCAGTTTTTTGGCATATTATTAGGGAGTTTATAGAAACTGCCATTATTTAACTATATATAAAGGGAGTAAAATAACATAGAACTAGGAGGCAATGGATGCTTCATCTTTTCATTTCAGCACAAAGAGCCATCTCATTCCCTCATCTATTCAGTTATTCCTTTTTATTTGCTACATAAGATTCCAGTATGTTTTCTGTTCACCTAAATCTTGACGTTTTTCTCAAAATGATCACATTACACAATTTCTAATGAAACAGTAACTATATCTGCAAATAAGAAGTGAAGTCAACACTCTCTATGATGGTTTCCCGTACATATTAAAGGAGTGAAATTCTAGAATGTACCAATTTGTGGAACCTAAAAATAAATTGAACTTAGGGAGATACAGACTGGAATGTTGGTTGCTGGAGGCTGGGCAGGATAGTGGGCATGGAGGGGCTTGGGGAGTGGGTGGTTAATGGGTACAAAAAAAATAGAAAAAAATTAGTAAGATCTAGTATTTGATAGCATAACAGGGTGGCCACAGTCAATAATAATTTAAATGCACATTTTTAAAGTAACTAAACGAGTATAATTGGATTGTTGGTAACACAAAGGATAAATGCTTGAGACAATAGATACCCCATTTACCCTAATGTGATTGTTACACTTTGTATGCCTGAATCAAAATATCTCACATACCCCATAAATATATACACTCACTATGTACCCACAAAACTTAAAAAAAATTCTTTAAAAAGATTTTAAAAAGTAAAAGAAGAATGTACTAGATGTGATTTATAATGGAGGCACTGTTTGCTTGTTACGTTTGAATTTTACATTTCAAGGAGTCATTTTTCGAGGCAAGTAGCTGAATATTCTTCTACTGAACACTTTTAACAAATTAACAGGAGCCAGGATATAGCCCCAAATTAACAGATTAATTAGAAACAAATAATGGATTCAAATTACTGAGATTAGGTTCAATACCACAGGGCAAGACTGAATATAAAAGCAGACAGTAAATGGTCATATAACATCAATTAGTATTTCTGTGTTGCAAATAAAGCACTTTGACATTTGTCATTCATTAATTTAATCTCTATAGTAACTGTTACTGAAAGGTCTATTTGGAGATCAAAGGTAAGTCTTCTTGTTCCAATATAAGGAGGCAGTATAACGCTGTGGTGTCTAACAGTGTCTTGAATTTCCATGGATCATTTCTTCTTTGATATCAGCAGTCACATCAAAATATATTTAAGTAAAAGTAACAATTCTCTCTTGGCTATTTTTTAAAATTTTCTGAAAGACTTACAGCAGTCTCCCTTTATAATGGGTTAATACTGGAAACAGTACTATGAGCTGTGGCATTTTATTACTTTGACAATCATATGCTGGGGGAATGATAATCCTTTTATAGGGCAATTATCACCTCATTGCAACATGTAGTCAACAAGCCTTCTAAAAGTCAATGTACATTCTTAGAGTTTATTGTACCTGACATGACACTCATCTAGCAAGAATATGCTTATGTCTCAATAATTAAAATGAATACATATTTCAAGCTCTAGTGCACAGATAAAAAAATTCATGGCTTATAGATTGTCACCCCATTCTCCCATATGCCCATGGCAGGCATCAATAATTGATCTTGGCATACTTTCCTGCTGAGCCTACACTAGGCCTCACAATTGCTCTCAAAGAAGGAACTCTCCAGGCAGTTACTGACAATCGATTGAAGTTGGTGGTGAAATGCAGGTGATTTTTCATTCTTCTTCTTCTGTAAGAAGAAGAAGAGTCTTCTATAAGTCTATTTCTACCTTGCTTATACAGGAAGTGGCATCCATACATTACAGTAGCATTTTTGATATGTGTTTTATGATGTTAAAAAAGAGTAACAAATGAGAGTAGTATATTTTAAATAAACAGTCACAATAGATAATTTCTCAGGGAACAAAATATGATTGTTGAGCTTTAGTTGGGACGAATTGTTAAGGATGTTGAATTATTTTTAGGGCAGTTTGCTGTTTTTTTGGCATACCAACAGTGTGAGATATGTCGCTATGGAATCTTGGTTTGAAAACAAGATCAGCAGGTCAAGCATAACTAAATAATTTCATCATATTGTTTTTGAATACTTAACAATGTAGTCAACAATTGCATGCTTTTCTGAGGAGTGCAAAACAAAGACAGGACAAGGGTCCTGACCTCAGGAAACTAAATCATGTAACAGGGTATAATTTTTTGGGAGAAAGCAGCGACTTTATTTTACTTGAAAGCCTGTGAGAAATTAACAACAACAAATAATTGCTATCATTGAAAGTGTCAAAAATATTAATCAATCATATCTAAATTGCCTTTGTGGGTCTTTCTATCTCACCGTATAAACTTTAATGAAAGTTTAAATTTTTATTTAAAAAAATGCCTAAAACCTTTATCATGATCTTGTTTAAAATATCACTATTTATAAAATGCCGTTAGTTTGAAGATAATTGAAGTTTCTTTCTTTTACATCTTTGGGTACCTAAGCTTCTTGGTGGTATCTTAATAAAGTTAAAAGTTGTTTTTTAGATGAAAGGCATATAAAATATCTATATAGATAACAACCATTTCCTAGCATTTTGAATAGCCTTTTTTCAACACTTATTTGCTGTGAGACATGCTCAAATGGCTTAACTGATATCTTGTTTTCAGTTCAGTTTTCCTGATTATAAAATGAAAATTATGAGTTGAGTTACTTTTAATTTTCTATGTCTAACGTTGTTGAGTGCCTTTAATTTTCAAGGCGTTTCTCTAGATCAAAAAACCTGTTTATTTCCAAGGCTAGTGGTCTTCAAGAGTGAAGGTTTAGATTGACCTAAGGGTGGCAGTATCTCATAGCCTGAGTATGCACTCCCAGGCCACTTAGCTCCTTCACAATGGGTTGCCCCCGGCATATGTCAAGTCCCCTACTAAAATCCTCCTGGTGTCTGAAGCCATGCCTGAATGTTTTCCTAGATTAAGCATGGCTCTTTTTCCCCTACTGATTCTACTTCGGCATGCCTAGTGTATGATTTCCCAATACCCGGTGAAAACCATGCTTTGCTTATCAACTCTCCTTTTCCTTAATTGATGGTGTTACTTCCTTTATACTCTGATTTCCTAGGTCTCTGCCTGTGAAGCACAGTGCTTTCAGCTGAGAAGTGGTGATGAGAAGATGCCATATATTCATAGTTTAAGGTTATGGCTCTCAGATGCTTAAATTCCAGTGAGGGATATTATGCTCACAGTTATAACAGACAATGACAGTATAGAATAACAGGATATAAAATGCTGCCAGAGAAGCATAGAGAAAGGAAAATATCAGCTCAGGTATAGAGATGGGCTTCAAAGAAGAATTGAAAGACAGATGATATTTTATTATAAAAAACCTATGTGAATTATTTAGGCTATTCATTGATATGTGCATTAATTTTTTAAATTAATTTAATTAATTAATTTGTTTTTTTACTAGAGAGAGGATCTCACTACGTTGCCCAGGCTGGCCTTGAACTCCTGGGCTCAAGCGATCCTCCCACCTCAGCCTCCCAATTACCTCCCGGGTAATTCCTCCCACCTCAGCCTCCCAATTACCTCCCAGGTAATTCCTCCCATATGGAATTACAGGTGTGAGCCACTATGCCTGGGTGACATGTGCATTATTCATTAAACCAAGCTTACCTCAATGTCATAAATACAACTCAAATTCCTGCGGTGTTTTGAGGTAAATGTTGGTTAAAACTGATAATTTTTTTAAAACCCCAGCTGTATGACCTAGGGATAATATTTTCTCTGAAGCAGAAAAATTACCATATATCCACATCGTATGGTTTTTTTGTTTGTTTGTTTGTTTGTTTTCAGACGGAGGCTCGCTCTTTCGCCCAGGCTGGAGTGCAGTGGTGCGATCTCGGCTCACTGCAGGCTCCGCCTCCCGGGTTCACGCCATTCTCCTGCCTCAGCCTCCCGAGTAGCTGGGACTACAGGCGCCTGCCACCATGCCCGGCTAATTTTTTGTATTTTTAGTAGAGATGGGGTTTCACCGCGTTAGCCAGGATGGTCTCGATCTCCTGACCTCGTGATCCGCCTGCCTTGGCCTCCCAGTGTGCTGGGATTACAGGCGTGAGCCACCGTGCCCAGCCCCACATCAGAAAGTTCTAAGGATTAATTAAAGGGATGCACATAAATCTTCTAGAATAGAACTTGGAACAAAAAAGAAATGCCAATTTTCCAGTTTCGTCACTAATGCAGCACTGAAATGTATCCTTATAGATTTTCTCACATCTGCCACATTGAGGAAAAGAAAAACTTTCTGCTACCAACAAGGAAAGATAATCCCAGTGAGGATTGTGTACAGACTCTGTAAACAATCAAATACCAGGTACCAACTTGTATGCTCTACGTATTAGAACAGGTTCGGGGAAGAAAATCAGCTCCTGTCGCCGAACATAAAAAAACATATAAATTGTCCAAAAGATCAACTTTACAGACATTCTTTTGAATATGTATTTTCATGATTTTTGAAAAAAAAGGAACCGAGTTCAAGAAACTAAGTGTATTCTTCCATTTATTGTATTTTAATAACATTTAAACCTACCCTTTCACCTAAAATTGTGCTCTCTAGATATAAACCTTAGAGAACGCCTTATTTATGTAGAGAAGAAACTGTGAACTGGAATGTTTAATCAATCACTTTTTATACCAGGAAAGGAATAAAAACAAGCTACCTGTCCATCAAAAATATTGAATGTATACATTATGATTTAATCACCAATAGAATTAGCAGTGAAATGAATAAATTATAGCTGTATGTAAAATGTGACTGAATCTACCAAATAATATTAGCAGAAAAATAATCAACTTGTAAAGGGATATATACGGAATGATCAATTTTATATAATGTATAGAATATTTATATCATTTTATACACATATAAAACATAAAATGTATTATAAAATGCATAAGACATATATTTTAGGGATTATATAGACATACACATTAAAAGTATAAGGAAATGTATGGAAAAAGTCATATCCTATTCAGAATCAAAATTACTTTGAGGTTACGTTGATCAGAAGAAAATATCAGAAGGCTTGAATTCTATTTTAACGTTTTCTAAGCAAAGTGGTGGGTTCTGCTATTGATTTAATTTGTATTAAGTACAACAATGGAGTTAATTTTATTCTTTTTTAAAACTTCATTCTTAAATACTCATATAGTACAAGGACACCTTTAATTTAAAATGATGCATCTGTATTTTTTTTTAGTTGAAATCGTGACACAGCCATCACAGGCTGAATCAGAGTGCAGGATGTGCTGTGATACCCTTTACCAGCAAATGCATTTACCCCTGGGTGCAGTACCTGTTGTCTGCTAATGGATTATACCTGCATCCTCCTGTGGAGAATTGTGCTTGGCTAATTCCTAATAGGAATCCATATTTTCGTAACTGCCTGGGAGGTTTGACTCTCCCGCACTGATTGAGCCCTTAACTAATGACTAAGTAATGTCAGGGTAGACACTCCATTCCTCTCCCCTCTGTGTAAAATAATCTCTGCAGGAGGAGATTCCAGTGAGGATGTGGAGTACGCAACTCATCCAAGTAGAGATGATAGATCCCAGATTTCAGAGGAATATCTGGAGATGTACCCTTCTGAGTCATCAGTATATAGATGCCATTAAAGGAAATAGATGGAGAAATGCACAGGAATTGAGCCCAAGAGCACTCAAGGGAGTAGAGGCTGGGTGAATGCAGAAAATGCATAACAAGTACAAAGAAGACAAGGCAGGGAGGCAGACTAAGATCCAAGAGAGGGTGGTGCCCGGAAGTCCAAGTAAAGAAACCATGGAAGAAGGAATAAATAATCAGCTGGGTTAAATGCTACTACTAGATGGAATAAAATAAGGTTTTGTAATTAATTATTGATGACTTTGAATAGCTGCGTTTCCTTGCTGAGGATAAAGACCTCATAGGAATGAAGTTTGAAAGAAAATGTGAAGACTACAAAAATAATTATTTGAAGAGATTTTTCCCATTTTTATTTTATTTTATTTTATTTTTATTTCCCAAGAAGTGATGTGAGGAAATAAGGCGGCCACTGAAGATAATGTAAAGGGTGTGGAGTCAAGGGTCTTTTGTCTGTATGATGGAAGAATATATTGCATGTTTATAAAATGCTAGGAGATTCTCTGCAGAGAGGGAACAATTTATGATTCATAAGTGAGGATTAATGTCAGAGCTTTAGTAAAAAGAGAGTAGAGGGGTTTGTTTCAGAGAGGGACACATGTGTTCATTTATTAGGAAAAGAACGGCAGAATTTATGGGTATAGATTAATATATGACTTCAGATTTAGTGAAGGGAGAGATGAGAAGACATTTTCCAGCCTTATTCAGTTTTCTCCCAGGAGGACAAGAAGGGGCTAGATATTAGAGAAGAGAGAAAGCAGGATGAACAGCTGAGTAGACGGGTAAATTGGCAAGAGAAAGACAAAGAGATTAAAAGCCACAGTGAGATTTGCACTTGTGAAATTAATGGGAGACCAGCCAGCGTGGCTGTGTGACTTTCCACATTTACCTGAGAATGTATGTGCTGAGTAGGCGAGAGAATTTGATTTCAGTGTAGAGGTGGTTTTGACAAGTGAATACAAAAAAAGCAAGGGTAGGACAAAGGACTTTGAAATGTATACAAGGTGCTGATTATAATGGTAGACATTGCATCAAAAATAGGTGAGGAGGGATTTGAGGAAATAGTGGGGGTGCTAGTTGAATCATTGGAATGGAACCTTAGAAAATTTTCTGAGTAGTAGTTTAAGAGATAAGAGACACTGGTCAAAGGAAGAATGTCTGAAATTGAGGAACGGAGATGAAGATGTTGTTGATGAAACAGTTTTGCATGTGATCATGCTATTGAATGAATAAGGTAGGGAAGACCACAATATCATTGGAGGAGAGGATGTTTAGAATCTGAGATGTCTGGGTATTTTAAACATTAGGTGGATATTGAAATGATCAAAAATTAATTGAGCATCTGATGAAGAAAAATAAAAAGACAAAGTGAGCTTCATACTAAAATCTAAATCATGGGAGGGAGTATTGCCTGGAGTTCCCTAAATGATTGCAATGGAAAGATAGGAGTGTATAATATTTTTAAATATCTTTTTGGCTGGTACACTGCCTCATACCTATAATCTCAGCTTGTTGGCAGACCAAGGCAGGCGACTGCTTGAGCCCAGAAATTTGAGACAAGCTTGGGCAACATGGCAAAAACATATCTCTACAAAAAAATACAAAAACAATTAGCCGGGTGTGATGGCATGCCTGTAGTTCAGTTATTTGGGAAGCTGAAGTGGGAGAATCACTTGAGCCCGGGGAGTCGAGGCTGCAGTGATCTGAGACTGCACCACTGCACTCCAGCCTGGCTACAGAGTGGACCCCTGTCTAGGAAAAAAAAAAGCTATGTATATATAAAAATAAATAAATATATATATATATATATATATATATAACTGTGTGTGTATATATATAGAGATGGTAAAACCCCATCTCTAATATATATATATATATATGTACATATATGTACATATATATATATATACACAAAAATGTTTTTTCTCAAAACATAAAAACATAAAATTAGAAGGGAACTGGCAATTAGGAAGATATTTGTAACAAATATGACTAAATGTTGGTAAACAATGTATAAAGAATGTATACAACGACATATGCAAACTCACGAGAAAACATTAAATTCAAATAGATTTATTGAGATGCTCAAAGAGGCCATGCACGTTGCTAATAAATAAATGAAAAAATTGCCTCACTTGAAATAAAAATTATAAAATTACCAAAACATTAAAAATGATAATTCTCAACCTTCTTCCAAGTGCAATGAAATAATCATTTTATCTGAGGTGGCCATTGCACATTTTTAAAAACCGATGTAGTCAAATATAGAAAAAAGTATACTCATAATTTTTGCTCTAACTCCAATAATTTCTCCTAAAACATCAGTGGTTCAAAGATTTTTGTTCGTATGTATTCTTCAAAACATTATTTGCAGTGAAGAATATGTGAAAATAATATACATACTGAGATGGTTGTAGCAAAAGGAATAGATTTTGTATATTTACTCTTTAGGCACAAAGCTAGAGAACAGAAAACATGACTGTACAGTTTTACTGTTATACATTGTGCTGCTCATGGTTGAGTCAACTTGTCGGGGAGAAAGACAAATGAAAAGAAATGATGCCAGATGCAGTGGCTCATGCCTGTAATCCCAGCACTTTGGGAGGCCAAGGCAGGTGGATCACCTGAGGTCAGGAGTTTGAGACCAGCCTGGCCAACACGGTAAAACCCCATCTCTACTAAAAATACAAAATTAGCAGGGCATGGTGGCGCATGCCTGTAACCCCAGCTACTGTAGAGGCTGAGACAGGGAGAAAGGGAGTGTCCCTTGAACCCAGAATGGGGAGGTTGCAGTGAGCCAAGATCCTGCCACTGCACTCTAGCCTGGCCAAAAAGAGTGAAACTCCGTTTCAAAACAAACAAACAAAAAAAGAAATGAATATTGCATTTTCCCGGACAGTTTTCCTGAAAAGAGACTTGTGTCTATAATGATCTATTTATAAATTATCTTATCTATTATTACTATTGAAAGCCCTGAATGCTACCTAAGTACTTTTTCTCTCCCATTCTAACTTAAAAATCCTTGACTTTTGTATGCCCTCCATATAGGACCTCACATAGTGCCACACACCCAAGTTTCCTTTAAGACTGCCTACTGAATATATTGGTTGAAGAAATAAACTAGCAGCTGCTTCAATAAAGCCAGGTTTTGTTAGGAGAGTGCAATTGCAGCTTTTTTGATTTAAAATATTTTAACATATTCTAACAATAGTTGAAAATAGGAATGTCTATAGGCAGTTCATAGTTGCTTTTAGTTTAACTTTTGAAAATGGTGCCTACTAAACTACCTCAGCCGTTCTGAGGAAGTTATGAGTTGTTCACAATTTTCTAGTCTTATACCATGACTTAGGTTTCAGGGTTCCCCAAAGGTTGATGGCAGGTTGTTTTTGTTTTTGTCGTTGTCGTTTGTTTGTTTTCAGTTATTTATTTTTAATAGCAACGCATGGAGGATATTCTTTCTTTAAAAAATTCTGTTTCTTCATTATTTTTTATTTTACATTAATTTCTGGGACACATGTGCAGAAAGTGCAGGTTTGTTACATAGGTATACATGTGCCATGGTGGTTTGCTGCACCTGTCAACCTGTCATCTAGGTTTTAAGCCCTGCATGGTTTAGGTATTTGTCCTAATGCTCTCTCTCCCCTTCCCCCACCCTGCAACAGACCCTGGTGTGTGATGTTCTCCACATGGAGGATATTCTAAACTAATCATTTCGTGTTTTTGAAATTGCTGCATTTACTATAGTCCAAGGAAATCTTGGTTCAATTCACAAAGCAAAAACAAAACCAGTAAATATTTTATTACCAAGACATTTCTATAACCTTTTATTATTATTTAAACCATATGAAATTGTTTATGAAAATTTAAATACAGATCTGGTATGTCAAAATGCTAATTATCCTCATTAAATGTTTAAATGATTTTTATTGCTGAATGATAAATTATAGTTCATCAAATATTTTAAGATTCAAGCCATTCATCTCTTCCTTCATGTTTGCTCTGAGACATCATCTATGGTATTATTATCCTACATACTAGGCAAAATTCGGTTAATGCACAACCTTCTACTTTTGCCATAACCTAATTGGAGAAGCTTTGTAAAATATTTTGCCTGAACAGTCATAAAGGGTTGCATATGGGGCTATCAATTCATTCAAATGAAAGGCCTACAAATACTGCAGAGTGTATTCTCACCCATCATTGTGACAGATACTAAGTGAAGTAAAGACCACAACCTGTCTGGAGGATTCAAAGCCCATCTATCTGATGGTGGCAGGTTTTATTCTTCTTATTATTTAACAGTGTAAACTGATGAGTTAGAGGACCAACAGCTGCCTGTTTCTGTAGTGTCTTCTTAAACATGCATTTTCCATTCATTTTAAATAGATCTGTTATTTTTCCATCACATTGGACAACCTAACATTTTTTATTCTTCAGTTAAATTGACATAGAGTCCAGGAAATTTTCTGTGTTCACATGACACAGTTGCATTCTTAAAAATGTGACAATTGTCCGAACAATTAAATTTTCCACTCAGTAAGGCAGCACCCGTGTTTTCCCCGTAAGTTATTATGGAAAGAATTTCTTGTTTAATTTATTTTTTTTCCCTGAAGGCATTCTACCAAGGACAGGGCAGAGAATGTTAATGGTGGAAGAGTTTTAGAAGTGAAGCATTTTGATGCCCTCACAAAGGGAGGGAAGGGAGATGAGGCTGCAAAACAAACTGGGAATTGGCTCAAGGTCAGCCAGCTGCTAGTAGGAGCTCTGAGGAATCTGACAGCAGCCACAGAACTTCAGTCCAGTGTTCTATCTGCCTGACATGTTGTGTTGTTATAGTTGTGCCTATGAATCAGTTCCTTTTCTCTTTCCAGCCACCCATCAGTACATGGGGTGTGTGTGTGTGTGTGTGTGTGTGTGTGTGTGTGTGTGTTTGTGCATGTTAGGTATTTATATATATATGAGTAAAGACACAGATACATATGCACTTGTTTTGGTACCTTACCAGATTTGGCTGCATCTTGACATTGAGGAAATATTTAATATGTTTTCTAAAAAAATACTGTTATTTTGAAATGACTTGTATTTAATCTTGCCTGAAGGGCTTTATATAAAGAGTAGTGGATGACAGTGGTTATCCAGGAGAAAAATAGTCTAGGGGGACACTTGAAAGGGTAGAACTAATTCCAGTTTCATTTGTCATCATTATTGATGTTAATACAATTTTGAGGTGATAACAAATTAGGAAGCAGTGCAGAAACAAAGCCATTTCTATAATTCAAAAAGTATTAAATGAAGTATTTTATTACAGAAAAAATATAAAATTTATAACAAAGGCTTTACTAATTAGGATATGGAAATTTCTCCTTTTCTCCTTTCTAAGTCTCTACTGAGTTTTCAAAAGTGACTTACAAAAATATAGCAGTGTCTGTGTAATAGAGATACAGAAAATAATATGTAATTGTTGGTAAAAAAATTTTTAAGAAAAACGTCTTACGTCATAACATTGCATAGTCTCTTTAATCAGGAAACACAGAATTTCTAGAATTCACATAATAGTACTTACACACACAATCACACACATACACAAGATACCCCCAACACACAGTTATGCATATTTTATTTTTAATTTGAAAAGTAACCAATGTCCTTTTAGAGTGCCTGAAAAGTCGCAAATAAATACATCAATTAGGAGAAAACTATCCAGAGTATCAAATAACATGACCATAGACGTAAACTGCTTGCTTCTATTAATTATGCATGGTCGCCATGCTTTTATATGGCTTTATAGACCACAAGAATTACATTTTCTTGTTTGATCCTCCCAGTGGAATTGTGAGATTGGGCAGAAAGAAAACTGAAAATCACTGAAGTTAATGTATTACATAGCTAGAAAGTGACAGAAATATTATATGAACCCAGGTCTTCCAGTTTTCATGTTTTTTTTTTTTTTTTTTATGCTACATCAGTGTTCCCTAAGGTTAGGTCCCTGGACCAGTGGCATCAACATCATCTCCAAACTTGATAAATATGCAAATCCTTGGCTGTCAAGTCAAACTTGGGAGGCGGGGTTCAGCCGTTTGTATTTTATTTATTTATTTATTTATTTATTTATTTATTTATTTACTTATTTATTTATTGAGATGGAGTCTTGCTCTGTTGCCCAGGCCGGAGTGCAATGGCCTGATCTCGACTCATTGCAACCTCCACCTCCCGGGCTGAAGCAGTTCTCCCACGTCAGCCTCCTGAGTAGTGGGTTCTACAGGCATGTGCCACCACGCCTGGCTAATTTTTGTATTTTTAGTAGAGACAGGGTTTCACCATGTGGGCCAGACTGCTGTCGAACTCCTGACCTCAAGTGATCCGCCCGTCTCGGCCTCCCAAAGTGCTGGGATTATAGGCATGAGCCACGGCACCTGGTGTAGCCATTTGTATTTTAAAAAGTTCTGTAGGTGATTCTGATACACACCCGTCTGAAAACTGCTGACTTCTCAGATAAGTACCCTTTCCTCCAAATTCAGTCTATCCCCTTATGGAAGCAGTCTAGGGATAAAATTCAATCCAATATAAAATGTTTCAATATGTAATATGTTCTAATGTGTAGTTGGTTTTATTTATCGATTTTGTTTAATAATTATTTTTCATTTCCTTTGTGTAGATTTTCTTTCTTTCACATACAAGACTTCCTAATATTTTGGAAACACTTATACCTTCACCACTGTCGCCATCCTTTCCAAATTGAAAATTAATACCTGTGACATGAGAATCAATTTTAATTAAAATTTTCTTGGAAAGCAGGTGTGTTTGTTTCCCATTGCCGCTAAAACAAATTACTGCAAACTTAGTGACTTAAAACAGATCTATTCTGTTACCATTCTGGAGATCAGACATCTAAAATCAAGACGCCAGAAGTTCTGTGTCTGCTGGAGGGTCAAGGGGAGAATCCATGTCCTTTTTCAGCTTCTGAAGTCAGCCTACATTTCTTGGTTAGTAGCCTTTTCCTCAAATCCCTCCAACCACTTGCTTCTCTCATCATTGTCTGTCTCCTGTTACCAACGGATTCTCTTGCTTCCTTTTACAACGGAGCTTTGTGATGATCCGGGATAAACTCTATCAAGATATCTAATTTATTCACATCTACAGAGTCCGTTACCATGTCAAGTAACATGTTCATAGGTTCTAGGCATTGGAACCTGGACATCTTTAGGGGTAAGGAGGTGCATTATTCAGCCGACCACGCCAGGGTAGGTGTGGTTGATATTATTTGACAATGATAATTCAGTACCAATTTAAAGGTACTAAGTCAGAGGCAACAGAAACCAACACTTGTGGTAGTTTCACACAGTAGAGAAACTCAGGTTAAACTGATGTCTGAAATATCTAACTAAAGACCAATGGATTCATACCAGTGAGCTAAGAAACATTATGTGATACTTTTTGCACTGTACTGTAATTATTTGTCTACTAGTCTGATTAAACTCTGAACACTGTTAAGATCCACTCCGATTTCCTTCAATAGTTTTGCAATGTCTGACTGATCTCAATGCCCACTAAAAACCACTCAGTAAAATTTAGTTAGATGTTAATGTCACATAAAATGAAATGTGTCCACTAAAAGAGTCATGGAATGTTGGTAAAAGAAATTTTATTACTATTAATCTGATTTGTTTTGAAGTTTGGTTTTTTTTGTTTGGTTTTACAGATTTTTTTGAATAAGGAAAGTAATAAAATATGCTAGGTGTTTTAAGACTTAATAATATGCATGAGATATACCAAGGCTGATGAAAACAAAATTGAGCATAAAAACTTGGAAGAGATAAACTTTGTAAAATTAAGAAAGAATTACATTAGAATGCCAATTGAAAATAGAATCCTGAATATGAAATGTAGCATGTATATTTTAAAGCAATGACAGTAGAAAATATATTGGACTATATCAGAATAAGATGTAAACTTTACCTCTAAAATTTATATTGTTACGAGCAAATAGCAATCTAATAAAGAAGAATATATCATTATTCTTCATTGTTGAAGATTTATTTGGAGAGATATCAAATATTCACAAATTCTTCTCCCTCTTTGTTTTAAAACTAGGAATCTAAGGCCTGGAGATAATGTGTAGTCTGAATTATGTTTAAATGAATAAATGAAAAACAACTGATTTATAGGAAACTTACCAAAACAGACAAGTGGGAAAAGCAAAATTTTCCCGGCATTGACGTTTTTCAAGTCTTTGCTATATTTTGTGAGATGATATAATGACACAACAATATTTAATGCAGTAGCTTTTATTGCTCCTTTGTAGACAATTGTTCCAATAACTGTTTACTATTGCTGGCATCACAGGAGGAAAATTGTATACCTCAGCTGCTGTCCTCCCTGTGGCTGTAATGAAGTCCCTGTAGTAATCTAATTGTATCGACTTAGCAGGAAAGTGGAACTATAATTGACAATATAGAGCCAAGCAAATTGCACTAACAGAAGAGACATGCTGACTTAAGTCCCATTGACATGAATGTCAAAAGTGCTTTTTATAATGGCTAAAGTTTATTTTCTCTAACTGATTTAACTTTCAAGCATTAAAATTATGCAGGAAGCTTTATATCTTGAGTTAAAACTTTGAACTTTAATTTTTACTGGCATTCATTCATAGTGAAATGATTTAGAAAAATGTTAATTAATGTTATCAATAACCATTTATGCAAACATGATTCTTAAAATAAATTTGAAGAATAAAATATTGTGCTTACATCACAAACTATTTTGTGTATAATCTATGTTTCGAGGATAAAACATATTTTCTAGGTTTTGATCAGGGTTTTAAAATATTTTTCGTACCTTTTCAATTAAGCCTTTATATCTCAACTATTAGCAAACCTAGGAAACACACAAGCTCTAGAAATGAGCATTATGATGTGAAAGATAAGATTGATAACATATCAATTCATTTGTTTAAAAGGGGCCTGGATTATTAAAGTTAGGAATTTCAGTAAAACATAGTATTTAATTTGTAAGTAGACTTAGTTTGCAACTTCCAGAGGAATCAGAAAAATATCCAAATCTTTAAAAAGAAGGATCAAATTTATAGGTAGTTTATTTGATATTGTTAAATAATTGTAATCCTTTCAACTATTTATAATCATATTTATGAAGTGAGAAAATAAAAGACGTTGAATAGTGAACAAGATTTATTAGATGACTGTGGTCTCTTCTCCTGTTTCTCATTTATTATTGCACAACATTGAGCAAGTCTCTTGGAATCTCATTTTTGCCTGAAAAAAAAAGATGGCGTAATATTTGTGAAAAGTGTTACATAAAGAAAAATATGTGTGTGCATATATTTGTGACATTATATACATTATATAGCACATATATGTGACATATATAGTATATGTGCTTTATAATATATGACATATAGCACATGTACTATATATGACATATATGACACATATAGTATGTACTTTATGACATATTCATAATATGAAGACATATTCATGATATATATCATATATTCGTATATATTATAGAGTACATATGCTATATTATATATAGTATATACTATGACAGTATATAGTATAATATCATATATATAGTGCATATAGTATATACTGTTTATACATATATATGTACTAGGAAATATATGTACAAAGAGAATATACAACTCAACTGAAGATTTTAATGGTTTTGCCGTTTGTTCTTTCATTGTTATAAAATACACTTTAAAACAAACTCTAGTCCACTATTTGAATTATAAGTAATAATGTAAAAAGAAGAAATAATAGATTAAATAATAAAAAACATAATTTTAAAGAATTAATATCACGTATCTGAGTAAAAGAGCTTGATTTTATTAATTCTTCGTAGTGCATACTACTGTTCTCTACATATAATGAAACACAGACAACAATATTTCTTAACCAATTAAAATGTATACCTTGCAACTTTTAGAAAAATCCTTCCAGATATTTCCAAAATATTAACAATTCCTCTGTGATGAGCTTCTTTTTAATTTTTTCTTTAACTCCTGTTTATGGGCTAAGGAATTTATGACTTACCACACTTTATTATTTTTGCTTTTTGTATTCATATCCTCTGTCCTGGTAGACATAAGATATTTAAATCTATTTTTTCTTGGATTTAAAGTGTCCATAGCATATTTTTGAATGATGTAAAAATATAAAAATACTTGATTATTACTGTTCATTTTCTACCCAAGAACAATCCTCATCTATTTGGGAAGTCAGTTCTTACTACTGTACACACATAAAGTGGCAAAGAAAGAGGGAAAACCCACTATTCAGCCAGGTCAGTTGAATCACTCCATAGGTCAAAGAGTTGGCTTCATAATCGTCAAATTGCTCTTAAAACTGGGTGAAAGGAATTACAGGAGTCAATAAAGAAACCTGGACTAAGAAGTTTCTTTCAAATTCTATCAGTGCCATATCTAGTTGGGCAAAATATGGAAGATTTCTTCTTGGCCTTAATTTCCACAAATGTAAAATGAGCGTGATTGATAACATATTTCAAGACTTATCCATATACATCTCCCTAGTAGAATAGTTTGTGCTGTATATTTTTCTTTTCCTCTAATTTCTTAAGAATATTTACGGGGTTTTAGTCCACTGGAGGAGCTATGACCCTCCAAATTAAATGCAACTATTAATATTATGCATAATAATAATAAAGTTTAGATTAGTCATATTTCTTCCTCAATTTTAAAAGTAAGAAATCAAAAGTCTAAAGAGATCAAATTATTTGCTCAAGATTCATTTTTGAAAGATTGCCTGAACCAGTATTGTCTGAAATTCAGTTATGTCTGATTCCAAAGCTATATTGTCTAAATCTAATATATGTTTTTTTCTTCTGACATTTCTGGTGAATGTCATTAAATTTGGTTGATATTATTAGGAAATGAGTTCTAACTCAATAGGTCATATATTAAAATTTCTATTTTTAATAAACATCACCCAAGCCGATCAGTATGCTACATTCAACAAAAGTCGTACAATTGATGCAAGGGTGAAAGAAGAATGCAGGTTTTAGTGGCAGGCAAAAAGAGAAAAAATTCATTATACTCATCATACACCATATCAAATGTAAGGATCTGAATTATATTTGACAAGTTTTCCATGTCTTAGTCAGAGGTAGTATCCATTATAATTATTTTCCCTTTAATTAGAGACTAAGACTGAGGATGAGTATATCAAATCCCAGAGGGTAAATTTAATTGATAACATTCTAAAAATAATTTATATTTTCATGTTATTAAAAAAATTCTTTATCAATCTATTAGACTACACAGACTACATTTCTTATTGAGAAGTATTTTACAAGGCAGTTAAAATTCAGAGATGACATTTCTTCTATTCTGTTCCTCCTCCCTTCCTAATGTTTACATTTCTTGCTTTTTTGCCATTTTCTTTTCTTTTCTCATTTTTACTTTAATTATTTTATTTGCCCAAGTAGTTTACACATTCTATTTGCTCATGAAAATAATGTAGCTTTGTTGTATTATTTGAATCACATAAAATGTTCTAGGGCAAGTTTTTTAATTAGTGGACTAAATTATCATTATTGTTTATTCTGATTATTAATGTATTCACTGAATAAATAAATCAAAGTTTTCCTATATTTACTTTCAAATGATGTGTTTACCTATATCATAAATTTTGAAATCTCTTGGTGGTGTTAATTCAAGAAACTTATTTATTGATTGTGCTGATGAACACTTTCTTGGCGACATTAAATCAAGTATACCATTTCCTGAAATCTTGATTTTATGCAAATCCACTCCTTTAAAGACAGATTGGGACTTTTTTTTTTTTTTTTTTTTTTGAGACGGGGTCTTGCTCTGTCGCCCAGGCTGGAGTGCAGTGGCGCAATCTCGGCTCACTGCAAGCTCCGCCTCCCGGGTTCACGCCATTCTCCTGCCTCAGCCTCTCCGAGTAGCTGGGACCACAGGTGCCCGCCACCACGCCCGGCTAATTTTTTTGTATTTTTAGTAGAGACGGGGTTTCCTCGTGGTCTCGATCTCCTGACCTCGTGATCCGCCCGCCTCGGCCTTCCAAAGTGCTGGGATTACAAGCGTGAGCCACCGCGCCCGGCCAGATTGGGACTTTTAGGAGATGGATGAGGCAGTTTTTTTTTTTCTTCTGAGTAATCAATGGCCATTCCTCAAAAATTTTATCATATTGTAATTTGGTCTGATAACATAGACACAAAATTCTTACTAATATACCCGAAACAGTGTGAATTAATGATCTCTAGCAATAATGTTTGAAATATTTATGTATGTAAATTAATTTTGTATAAAAATGTCTAATATTATCGCTTAATTTTTTAAACATCTTTTTGTAAAGGTGCCACTGAAAGCCATTGAGAAACATGTTACACATGAAGTATTCTATAAAACTGACAAGGAAACAGTGGATACAATTTTGAGTCTCTTACAAGCTTGCCCAAAAACTCAGTTTATAATACAATGCATTTGGTAAACCCAAATAGCAAAACTATTTGCGGAAATATTTTCATATTTGTTATTTTGACCCTGTTAAAAATAAGACTTTTTGTCAGTTTCATCTTGCTGATTTATGAGTTATACTTAGTACTGAACATCATTTAAAAATCAGTGACCTAAGACTTAACCAAATTAATAAAAGAGAGGTGAAGTATTAGATCCGCTTCCTGTTAGATTGGATGCATATATTCTATCCATGGCTGCAAGGTTTAAAGTTCACTGCAGTAAGACTGTCACTGTGTGGCTAAGCAAAACAGCATGTGCTGTTAAAAGAGTTACTAACAATATATAAACAAGTTGTAAGCATATCTTAAAATTAATTTTTGGTCGACGCAGGGTCTCCCTATGTTATCCAGCTTGTCTCAAAACTCCTAGGCTTAAGCCATCTTTCTGCCTTCGTCTCCCAAAGTACTGGGATTACATCTGTGAGCCACAACACCCAAACTTTTTTTTTTTTAAGCTCTAAATACAAGTGTAGATAATTTCATATTAACACATTCATGGAATGCATTTTACAATATTTTCTTTTGTTTTTTTAATTAAACATTTTTTTAATTTTTTAAAAATCTGGCTGTATCTTCTGCTAAGGTTTGGTTTAAACTTTATTATCATTTAACAATTGTGTAAACCCTTCTCATTACATAATGAGGAAATTTTATATGACACATACATAAAATATGTATTAGAGACTGTATATATTAAGTCTTTCATGCTTACGCCTAACTTTAGAAATTATTCTCTTGGTTGCAAAATAAATGAATAATAAAATCCAAGTTTATTATTTTTTTTTAATGTAAGAAACACATATGGATATTCTGTAAATAATATGATTTTCCAAAGAGTATATTTTAGTGAATTTGTTCTATATGATGACATGACTTGTATAATTTGCAATTTAACTAGGTACTCACCACTACCAACTTTATTAATCTGTCAAAATTTCCTCTTTTTAATTATATTCTATGTCCGTAGCATTCGAGGAAATTGGCTAAGAAAATTGGGAAGAAAACAAATAACTAATTTATGAATAAATTTATGCATAATGCTTAAAACGTAGATATTTCATAAAAGAAATTAAAGTGAAATACATTTTTAGTACCAGTATTGTCATCCACTTAAACATGCAGTTTTGACCACAGTAATGAGACATCCTGAGGTCCTTCCGTGGAAAGCTTTTCTTTGCCTAACTTTGCATCACTTTGCATTTATGATGACTACTTACTTTTCTTAGTACTTTCGTTTGTTTTTTAATTAAAAATGCTTAAAATGATAATATTTAAATTAATAAATCAAAGCGTATTTTGCGCTGGGCGTGGTGGCTAATGCCTGTAATCCCAAGAGTTTGGAAAGCCTAGGCGGGCAGATCGCTTGAGCCCAAGAGTCAAGACCAGCCCGGCCAACGTGGAAAAACCCTGTCTCTATTAAAAACACAAAAATTAGCCTGTCGTGATGGCGCACGCCTGTAGTCCTAGCTACTTGGGAGGCTGACACACAAGAATCACTTGAGCCCAGGAGGCAGAGGTTGCAGTCAACAGAGATTGGGCCACTACACTCCAGCCTGGGTGACAGAGTGAGACTCTGAGGTAAAAACAAAAAACAAAAGAAACAAACAAAAACCCAAAAAGTATTTTATTCATGCAGCATACGTTTTCAATTAATTTAATTGTTATAGCATGAAATCTAAGACAATGATGATTATGAAGTAGAATTATTCTCAGCCGCATGTATAGTTAACAGGATTAATTAGGCCGTTATCCTTTTAACTTACTATTGCTGGACATTTTGTTTAAAATAAAGTTATCTGTACATGATTGCCCCCTATTCTTTTTTATTTGCTTTTGGAGGTATAATGCCACCAGGTGACTTTCTTGCATATTGTTCTTTGTCTTCGAAAATTGAAATAAAAGCAACTGTGTGGCCAACTTCACCACTGGATGATTTACTGAAGGTGATTTATTAATAAATCTGCTTCTTGAGTGTTCATGGTTTGCTAGGAAACAGAATTGACAATCACATTAACTTTTTGCTTTGTTTTCATTGAATCATCTTACCTCTTTTGTGGCAATAAACAATTAATCGTTGAGTATTAAATGTATTGAGAAACATTACATATTTTTTGTTAATGTTTGAACTCATTTGTAACATTAATTTCAATTGTAATTATATTTTCTTTCAGAGAATGTGTCTGATATATTTTTCATAATATAATAACCTTTGGAGGCTGAGAGTAAAACTTTAAAAGACAATAAAATGCTTTAAAAGGTTTATTTTTGCCTTGGTTCTATTTCAAGTCTCTTAACAATTAGGAATATTGCAACCTTTGGAGAAATACCATATGCATAATATGGGAGTCATAATGTATTGAAATAGTTGTGTAGCCCTACAATGAAAATAGAAAACATAGAAAGAAGTGTAAACATTATAGTTTATGATTTTCAGAACTACTAAGGTAAAAGAAATAGAGTATGAAATTTTCTTCATCCAAAAACTTCGCTAAATAGTCACAGAGCTACAGCTGATGATTCAAGATGAATAGTACAAATATATTAAACAAAAACACTCTGAAGTTTTTATATGTGAGTGGGGAAAATAACTCTAGAACCAGAAGAATGTTTCTTGAAATGTACATTTAATGCCGAAGCTAAATTTTACTGAGCGTTTCCTTCTTATCATAACAAAAAGCTAATGTTTATTAGTAGAGATTATCTAAATGCAGGGATCAGTTAAGTATTGACTTTTTCAGAATACTTCACATTTATTCTGTGACCTTGAAGCATCCTCACCCTGTAAGTTGAATGAGTTAAAATTTTTCTATTTCTTGTAGTCCAATGTTGTATTAAGTGCGTGGGCTCAAGATTTATGCAAGCGTAGTTGCTTTATAAGTCTTAAGATTTATTTAACAAATGACTGTAAGTAAATTTCCTAACCTCACATATTCTGTTTCTTTCTGTAAAACTGAGAATAATAGTACTTATCTCTGTCATTGTGATCATACAGTGAATATTGTATGTGCTATTTCCTAGCCCAATTCCTATCACGGAAAATGTGTTTAGTAACTGTTTTCTACTTTCCCTTTTCCCTTCTTTACGTATAATTATGGAATTCTACTATATTCTAGGTACTACTCTAGATACTAAGAATAAAAAAATCAAATTTAACACGCTTTTGGCCCTAAAGACCCCACAACTCTTTTATTTTCACTTTTGACATCTTTGCTCAAAATAAAATTACTTTGTAACCTAATCATTTGTAATTACCTTGTTTCCTCATGTCAGATTTCTCATCTGTCTTCCTGTGTTCCTTATGTCAATGCTCACAATACATTAATGACGTATCTGTAGTCACTAGCTCAAATTCCTCCAATATTCTCTGTTACACGTGCATTATCTATCATACATTTAAAAAATCTTAGCCTAGAGTATAAGCCCTCCCAGACCTCTAACCCAAATCCACATGATAAAAATCAAGTCATACTCTCAACCTACTTACCACACAACCATAATTTGCAAATTCCAGCTTTCATGACTTTCTCATGTTACCTGTGCTTTCTGCGCCTTGAGAATCTTATCCTCTCTTTTCATGATCTGTTTAAGATTTACTTATCTTTCAATGCCGCATCTAACTCTTCTGCCTCTCAAGTCACCTAGTAGTTATTCCCCCTTCTGCTATTTAAATCTATGTGGTTTGTAGCAGTGATTTCATGCCTCAGTCTACAATTTATATGAACGTTTAATATTTAAGTAAATGTTGAGTTCCTTGAGAAAAAGGGTAAGACTTATATTCTTGCATCCAAAACAGACTCATGCCCAGAAAAAAAAAAAACACACACACACACACAATGTTACATTTAATACCTGCCCTGTTACAAAAATAATTTATGGCATCATACATAATTGCATACCTCAAAATGGGAAAATAGAAATTTTTGAGATAAGAAAGACCTAAATAAGTAAGAGCTAAATTATTTGTTTATATATATATGTATATATATATATATGTTTTGCCATATGAATTATTTTGAAGATAATTGAATACTACATGATTGGCATGCTTATTGATAAATAATAGATATTTTTACTCTCTGAAAAGTATTAAAGACAAATTATTCACGGAAGACTTTTAATCTCTACTGGAATTTTTAAGGGTGTGGTAACTTTCAGAGGTTTATCTGATCTATAAGCTCCCCCAAAAATATTTGATTACATATTATATGTGCATATAGGTATGTATATATGTGTGTAAATATGCATAAATACACACTTCATTTGTAATAATGTACAGTTGGCCCTTCAACAACAGGGTTAGAGGTGCTGACCCCCCACATAGTTGAAAATTTTCCTATAAATTTTAACACCCCCCAAACGTAACTCCTGATAGCCTGCCGATGTTAATTGACTGTTGACATGATCACTAAGGTTTCTTTTGACTGCTTATGTTATCAATAGCTTATATTTTGTAGGTTATATATTTATATAATATATTCTTACACAATTAGAGAAATAAAACATTACTTAAAAATCACAAGAAAGAGAAAATATATTTATTAAGCTGAAGTAGATCATAAAGTTCTTCATGCTCAGCATCACGTTGAGTAGGCTGAGGAGGAGGGAGAAGAGGAAGGATTTGTCTTTCTGTCTCAGCAGTGGCAGAGGCGGAAGAGGTGGAGGAGGTGGAAGGGGAAGTATGAGAGACAGGCACACGCGGTCTAACTTCTATAGAAAAAGTCTGCTTATAAGTGTGTCCACGAAATTCATACCCCTGTTGTTCTAGCATCACCTGTGTATAAAAAGCAACTAATTAAAGAGTTTTTTTGTTTTTTTGAAGTAGTATACTTCAGTTTTCTTTTTGTTCACTAATTTCATTTGATGTTTCTCTTATCACTATCCTCAACCTTTTTCAAAGAGCTCTGCCATAATTGACAGTTTGGGGAGTTGCAGTAAGTGCTTTGCTTTTTGTCCTTAGAGAAGAATAGTAACTCTTGGTGATACTTTCTGGACTCTGAAGCAACATTATGCAAAACATGAGTGATTTCATATTGCCTCTGGACATGCTAAGGTGGTTTACTCTATGTCATTCCCAGGTGTTTATTACTTAATGTCGTGGGCTTGGGAAGGTTATTCTTCGTTTAGACTCTAAAATAAGTCAGATCTAATAATGCACAATGAGCACTGTGGGGAAAAAACAAAACAAAACAAACAAAAAAAAAACCATAGTAACCAAAGGCCGGGCACAATGGCTCATGCCTGTATTCCCAGCACTTTGGAAGGTTGAGGTGGACTGTTCGCTTGAGGCCAGGGGATCGAGACCAGCCTGGCTAACATGGGGAAACCCCGTATCTACTAAAAATACAAAAATCAGGCAGGTGTGGTGGTGGTGCTTGTAATCCCAGCTAGTCGGATGGCTGAGGCAGGAGAATCGCTTGAACCTGGGAGACAGATGTTGCAAGTGAGCTGAGATTGCGCCACTATACTTCAGCCTGGGTGACAGAGTGAGACCCTGTCTCAAAAATAAACAAATAAATAAAAAATAATTAGTAACCAAAGTACGAGACAACCTCTTCCTTAGCCTGAGCGTTTTACTATTTTAGAGGAAAGTATCTCACAGGGTACCTGTATCAGTGTAATGCGGTCGCTATGGTTCTCAAGAAAGGCATTTACTACTGAAATTGCCGTTAATTTCAATTTACTTCCCCTTTGAAAGAGAGAAAGGATTGTAAATATGAGCAAATTGTGCTTGAATGAGTGAGCCCTAATCAACCATGATGTTCCTATTCCTGGAGCCTGGGAGAAGGCTCCCTCCATCTCTCCAAGCCACTACTACACTTTAATCAGAATGGGCATATGTGATAGTATCCACTTGCGATCTATGTGCTAAACAGTTCTTACAGCTTGGTTAAAGCATTTCTTTGTAAATGAATGAGCCATAATTATTTGCCAAAACCTTTCCCAAAATGTTTTAAACTCTCATTTTGTCCTAATCCATGTGTTGATAAATATAACTCTCATTTCTATTATAAAAAGTCGAATTGTATTTCCAATTTATTTTCTCCATGAAAATGAGATTTTATTTCTACTACAACTTATTTGTTTATTTGTTGGTTTGTTTATATTTATGCTAACACTATCCTCTAAATATTTCCCTTACAATTTTTCTTCAGATAATTATCATAAGAATAATTTTAATGTACTTACAAGCTCTAACTTCTATTTAACTGTGTTTTAAAAGGTTTATATTATTAAATGCTTCCATTTGAAGTATTACTATTTTTTAAACTTCAAAAATGGTTTCTTGAAACTTACTCAGATAACTGAAAAATCAGAGTAGAAATTAGTACACAATTCTACAATTTATTTTAGCACTGATAATCAAAATTATCGTGACAGCTAAGAGTCCTAGTTTCAAAAGTAATAGCTCTGTGTATTCCTGTTCTACTGTTGACCCATTTTACTCTTAGGCTGCATTTGCCTTTTCTTTCATAGCCTAACTGAGCAATTCTGTATTTGTGATTATGTTATTAGGTCTGTCTTTCTCCAGGACCTTTCCTTCATACTGTATTTGTGTTGGGTAGCAGTAAAATGGGCTATTCATGAATGAACCTTCAGCCAAACAGGCCTTCAGTGCTTCAGAGCCACTCGTGGTTAACTGCTCCTTAAATCACTCCAGCAGACGACCACAATACTCAATAGAACAAATATACTAATCTTAAACCTTCACACTCTCTGGCACATAAAACATCTGCTTAGACTCAGGGGAACTTATAAGGAGTTTTCAGTCTGTTTATCTAAATGTAGAACTGTACCTAACCTAGACATACAAAAGGGAACCAAGAGAAAAATATTATGATGCCTATGAACATAAAACTTATGTACTTGTTATGGTATCATATGCCACTCCCTAGCCATTCCCTTAGCCTCAGCTAATTTTCTTTGCCCAGAATCCTAATTAATCTAACTGCCCAAAGCAGAGAATAGTGGGACAATTTAACCAAACTGAAGATATACGATGTGAATGTAGTAAAAAAGTAATTGCTAGAAAGCTAATGCTCCCCGAACCTGTATATTCTCATGCTGCCATATTTGTGTAAAATTTCCCCAAAAGTTTCATTCACTTTAATAATGTAAAGAATCAGGGAAGTCATTCAGTTATCGATTCAAATAAAAGGATCAATACTGCTTCACTTGATTTAGAAAAATGTACAAGATACAAGGCTTGATAGAGGGTGTGTTAAGGGTGTGAGTCATTGTTTCAGTATGGAATTAGAAAGAATGAGAACATGCATTTCTGATTAAGGTTTCTGTTTTATAATTTACATTCATGTGCTGTTTCAGTTTGTATTTTATAAATACTTAAACTTATTTAAACACACTTGTTCCTTTGTATCTTGATAGAGTAACTGATTTAGTAAAGCATTCAACACTTGAGATGACTTTAGTAACATTGGCTGTTGACATTTTAGCTGATAGAGTATAAATAAAAAATGACAAATGGGCCTAAGATCTCAATACTGTATTTGCTCTTTCTGTTGCTGGGAAAAAAAACAAAATTAATTATTTAAACATTTACTTTGAGCTTACTATGTACAAATAATGATGTTGCTGGAGGAATGGATAAAGGCAAAGATCATTAAATTCTGCATATTAAACCTAAACAACTTCAAAATGTAGAGAATTTATCCTTCCTAGATCCTAAAGTAAATGATAGAAGAGTAGGAAAAGAGTGATCCATAAAAAAACATAGATTTTCAACAATTAAAATTAATTAAATATAAAAAATTTACAAATTGGATGCTATTAAGTTTCACATATCTCATTTGTAAACAGAGAGACAATGTCTTAATGACTATGCTAGACCCTTATATGCCAGGATTTTTCTTTATGGACTAATGAATTCGAATTTTATTTAGGTTACCATGAATCATTTTGAAGAGATTTGTTGAAATTACAAGTAATATCCCTTATTATTCATCACTGAATTTTCTGAAATTGACCTCAGAATGTGCCCTAGAATTAATCAACAATTTTAGCACTCATATATATTAATCTTAACTCTAATTAAATTATATTCACTTTTGTCCAAGTCCCCCAAACTTCTTTGGAGTGGGACAATAATACATAATCTCTGTTGAAATTCTAGAAAAATAACTCCGATATGTTATTTAGTCATGTAGTCAGAGAAAATGTGAGCCTACATTGCAGCCATGACCCAAACCCAGGGAGCATGTAGGACAACTTGCAAGGGTGTGAGGTAGGGAAGAGCCCATGCTCTGGGCCAGGCTGCTCTGCTGATAACTGGTGGGCACTAGAATACTCTGACTTCTTTTCTAGGGAAGGCTGAGGAGGCCTAGAAGTGGATTAGGGGAAAGGTGCATGTATGCTGGTGGCTGGTGAAATGTCACACCTGGTTGAGTCAACTGATGGCTATAGATGAATTTTATTTTCATCAGTGCTTTGCCATTTCTCCTTTAATCACCAAAATATTCGTATGTATTCCCAACATGCATATTGCTCTCCCCTCTGCCTTCACCCAGATTTGATACAATAGGCCTCATTGTTCAAGGTGGAGTGTAAGAAAGGAATGGTACACAAGGATTGTGAAGGTCTGTCATTTTTTCTGGCCCTTTGATGTACTGTACAGTTCACTTAATTGCAGTGCATATCAAGGTCATTCTGCTGAAAATAGAAACAAAACATCAAATATGATCATACTCTTTTGTTCATTTCCTCATTTATTAAATAAGTGTTTATTGAATATTTACATGGTACAGCCTTGAAAATAAATAAGTATATAAAATATGATCAATCATTAAGACATGGCCTGATTGATTACAATAGACACAGAGTCTCAATGGATGCATGAAATTCAGATAAAATGATGGATGTTACTTTATTATGAGCAGATTGGAAGGACAATTGTTGAATTTCTTTCCAATTTACTATTGAAAATTGGGCCAGGTGCCGTGGCTCACGGCTGTAATCCCAGCACTTTGGGAGGCTGAGGCGGGCAGATCACCTGAGGTCAGGACTTCGAGACCAGCCTGGCCAATATAGTGAAACCCTGTCTCTACTAAAACTACAGAAGTTAGCCGGGCATGTTGACATGCACCTGTAGTCCCAGCTATTCGGGAGGCTGAGACAGGAGAATTGCTTGAATCCGGGAGGCAGAGGTTGCAGTGAACCGAGACTGTGCCACTATACTCCAGCCTGGGTGACAGAGTGAGACTCGTTCTCAAAAAAAAAAAAAAAAAAGATACATTTCTTTTCCTTCTTATTTCATGTAAAATTATTAAATGATGGCTTCATTTGATAATATTGAAGATCTGTCAGATCAGATAAAAATTGAAATATTTATGACATACTTGTATTCGAGTGGAAAAACAGCAGTAAGTTCTTTTCAGTGAACTAATCTATTGTTACTAAAAGGATACTAAGTCCACATAACACAATGGGCTTATTTGTCCAGTTAATTGGTATTTCTCAAACGCAAATGCACTTAATATGGTTTATAGGTTTTTAGTGTTATGTTAGTAATCCATTCCTCATTCAAATATATCTTTTGGTAATTGAAAGATCTTAGTCAAGAAATGTACAGTTTAGATATTTTCATATGGCAAATCTAAATTATGTAAATCCTCATTACTTATTTTCATGAAGGGCCTTTTGGGTGAAGACTCTTTGAATGAATGTCCTCATGGGTAATCAAATTGAGCATGAATGATTCATCGCTTTCTATCCTTCATATCTCCTTCTTACAAGGAGAGGACTGCAATTCTCCTTATGAACCCAAAAGTAGGGATAGATGAATTACCTGTTGAGCAGCTATTACACCCTTGATGTGTGCATCTGCTCATGTTTCAAACAAAATGCTTCTTCCCCTGATGTTGAATTCTGTCCAAGGAAATTGTACTAATTTGTGTCCTGTTGCTCTCTGATCAGTTAGATTAAAAAGATTATAAAGAGCAGGTGCATGAAAGAATGCCTATGGCTTTAAGCAAGTGTCTCCAGGTCCCTGTTTTGAGGAGACTGACTGCAAAGATTGTGCATCAGAGTTATAAAATCAATTCTAAAAATAATTTCATTCATATTCAATTTTCCATTTTTTTCTTTGTAACTAAATAGAAAATCTTTCATTTCACATTAACTTAGCTAACTTCTCCATGACTCTTACCACTACTACATATTACTTCATTCTACTACATGGCTCCTCTTGTTATTCAGACTCTGGGTCCTCCCATTTCTTCCTGGACTGATTCTAAAACTCAGTTATTTCCCTCCTTTAGAGGGCTCAGTCCGGGATAGACTTTCATTGTGAAGCAATGATAAATGATATTGACTTCTCATCATTTTTTCTCTCACCCTGTTTTCACTTTACATTGTATGTTTTCAGTATACAGACATAGACAGCACACCACAAAACCATGGGAGACTTGCATGGCTCTCATTTTATAAGGCAGGTACCTAAAGCACAAATCTCACATACAAGTTAACAGAGATAAATTACTCTCCTGAAATACATTGGTATTTGCATTGATTATGCTTGTGAGCATGACTTACATGAATACAGATTCACATGAGGATGTTGGTAAAGTATTGCCTGTTTTCTCATTCAACATATTTTGTGATCTATGAATGTCAATATATAAAAATGTAATTCAATTCTTTCTCTCTCTGTCTTTTTTCCTTTTTTTTCTTTCTTTTTTTTTTTTTTTTTTTTTTTTTTTTTTGGTATTTTCGAGACAGGGTCTCACTCTGTTGCCCAGGCTGGAGTGCAATGGCACAATCTCGGCTGACTGCAACCTCCGCCTCCTGGGTTCAAGCGATTCTCCTGCCTCAGCCTCCAAAGTAGCTGAGATCACAGGCGTGTTCCAGCATGCCAGGCCAATTTTTTGCATTTAGTAGAGACGGGGTTTCACTGTGTTGGTCAGGCTGATCTCGAACTCTTAACCTCAGATGATCCACCCACCTCAGCCTCCCAAAGTGCTGGGATTACAGGTGTGCACCACTGCACCTGGCCCTCAATTCATTTTTACTGCTCTGTTTTGTTCCACTCTTTAAATAAAACATATTCTCTGTTAATGAAAATTCTTGTTTTCTCCCCAATATTTTACTATTACAGACACATATTTGAACATCTTTTCTTCTTTATAAATGTTGGGGTTTCTATAACATATATACAGAAATTATGGAAAAAAAGGTATCCATGTTTTCAGTTTAACAGCTATTTTCTTAATTTTTTTTAAAGTGGTGGTACTAATTCATACGGACACAGTTTTTAAGGATTCTGGTTTCTACTTGTATTTTCCCATCACTTGCTATTTCCATTCAACTCAAAGTAGCCATACCTGTACATCTCTTTCTGGAATCTCTATTATATTCCAATGGTTTACTTCTTTACCTCTATATAAGTGTCTGGAATAATTCAGCTTTAACAAATATTGACATCTTAAAGGGTAACTACTGATTTTACTTTTCCCAAAATTATTTATTCTCCAATCTCCACTAATGAACATAAATTTATTTTCATTTTGAAGCAGAAAATCAGTTTGGTCTAATTCAAAGTTAGAAAAATAATTTGCTGGCTAATAAGGATATAACTATATTCTGAGAAAACAAAATTATTTTCTGTAAATATAATCACAAACCATCCTCTTTTAATGAAAACCATTGTTTTTATAAAATAATTTTATTTTTGTGTGTTTTTGATGTATTCACTTTCAAGAAGTTATTTTTAATTTCATATTTTTTCAGTGTTGCTCAGTTTTCTCCAAATTCACTGTATGAGTTTTGCATTCCTGTTTTCTTGCTTTTTCTTTGCCTGAAATACTACTGTAGTGGGTAAATTCTTTCCTTCCCATGGTAAGGATAATGGCTGACATTTCTATCACTAAAAACAAATTAACCAAAGAAAAGCATAACATTAATTTGACCACAGTTTTACATGACCATGGAGGGTTCAGATTGAAGCCCTAAAGACACAGTGTAAGTTGTCTGGTTTTATTCTTAGGTTCCATGAAGGAGGAACAACCGTGTAGAAATGTGATTGGAGAAAAGGGGTTCCAGCTGATGGTAACAGAGTGGGGAAACCTAGCAAGTCCTGTCTGCTCAGATTCTTCTTTGCCTCTTGTTGTAGCATTTCTTCTTCCCTGGTACATGGCAGTATCCTTCTGGAATGAGGGTCTTAATTTATTTATGGCCAGCTTACACAGAAAGCTGGGAGAAAGTTAGAGTAATACCTTTATGCTTTATGGCTGGCTTTAGGGAAAATGATTCTGGTTTCTATGAACCACTTTGAGGAAAAGGAATTCTTGTTTCTTTGGCTTCCCTAAGGGGAGAATAAGGGTTTCAGACTGAGGGTAGGACAAAGTCAGCAAGAATCTTTGCTTCTGAGGCTGCTGCAGAGGACTTCGTTTTGGAGTATCCTTTTCTGAGCCCCAACATTCGCATCTTGGCGTATTCTTTATTCATTACAATCCTAAAGGTTGTGTGAAACCTGCATCAAATGCTTCTGTAAAGCTAGAGAGTGTTCACTCCCTTCATCACATTCCTAGAGCATCTATTACTCATGTGGAGATTATCAAGTATTTGGATTGCTGCTATGGGACCCATAGCTCCCTGGAGTTTCAATGACTAAGCACCTCCCTAGCCCTCCCTGTAGTGTATGCACGTATCCTCTGTGGAATTTCCTTAAGGACATCTAGTTCCTAGCTCCCTTCTATGGCTTAAAGGAACTCACCTTCTCAGACTTAGGCCGTTTTATTTGTTCACGGTCTAATCAGAAAACTCTTCCATTTCTTATTTATGGTGTTTCTCGAACATTAACCAATTCCTGTAAGCTTCCAAAGATTCCCCATATTCACATACTACTTATGCTATTCGTTGAATATTTTTCTTTAAATTAACTTACTACCCCTATTTAAGTAAATGCATTTAAAAGAATTTTTTTTTTTTTTTTTTTTTTTTTTGAGACGGAGTCTTGCTCTGTCACCCAGGCTGGAGTGCAGTGGCGCAATCTCGGCTCACTGCAAGCTCCGCCTCCCGGGTTCACGCCATTCTCCTGCCTCAGCCTCTCCGAGTAGCTGGGACTACAGGCGCCCGCCACCACGCCCGGCTAATTTTTTGTATTTTTAGTAGAGACGGGGTTTCACCGTGGTCTCGATCTCCTGACCTCGTGATCCGCCCGCCTCGGCCTCCCAAAGTGCTGGGATTACAAGCGTGAGCCATCGTGCCCGGCCTTAAAAGAATTTTTTACACTGATGGAGGAAATTGGGAAACAGTCTCTCCTGCCGTAAGAGAACAGAAAAGATAAATACAATAAAAATAAGACAAAGTTATTATAATCCAACTAGAAAGATACTGCTTGGATGAAAAATTCTCTAATAGCTCTTTTGTTGAGGAGAAAGGTAGGAGAAATTTGTAATGTGTTTACTAGAATAAAAAAGACTTGCGGCTGGGCGCGATGGCTCACGCCTGTAATCCCAGCACTTTGGGAGGCCGAGGCGGGCGCATCACAATGTCAGGAGATCGAGACCACGGTGAAACCCCGTCTCTACTAAAAATACAAAAAAAAATTAGCCGGGCACGGTGGCGGGCGCCTGTAGTCCCAGCTACTCGGGAGGCTGAGGCAAGAGAATGGCGTGAACCCAGGAGGCGGAGCTTGCAGTGAGCCGAGATAGCGCCACTGCACTCCAGCCTGGGCGACAGAGCGAGACTCTGTCTCAAAAAAAAAAAAAAAAAAAAAAAGACTTGCTACATGAAATGCTAAGAAACCTTGGAAGCAAATTTAAAAGGGAATCGAGGTTGTTTCATGTTATGCCTATTTGCTATCTGAAATAATTACACTTGCACATATAATAACCTACCTACCACCAATAGTACAAATCTCACATATGGAGAAGCACAAATTACATTCATTTGCATATTTCTTTATGGATACTAAATCTGTAACAAATGAACATTAGAGACAGTGTATTATATGTTGTGATACTTAAAATGCTTTGCATGTATAGGTATGTAGTAAATATTCATTGCAGAAACAAACTGATATGTTTAAGAAAACAGAAACATCGACAGTAACTCCCATATCAAAAAAAACAGACCTGAATTCAAAAATCGGGTTTGTATTCATTTATGGGACTTTGAGTATGTTAAATTTTTGGAGCTTGTTGAGTATGTTATATTTTTGGAGCTTGTTCATTACTAAAAGAGTTGGTGATACTTTTATTGAGTGGTGCAGATGTATGAAGGAAATGATCTGTATAAAGGGCAGACGTGGTACTTTTGCTCATGGACTGAGTAGGGTATGGCTTTGAAAGTGAGTTCAGGAATCAAAAGGCTCCTCCTATCTCTCCTGCCCCTGCTAGTTCTTGCAAAAATTCCTTAACTTCTCCAGGTCTTATTTTCCTTACTTTATAAAAAGGGATAATAATAATACACCTCCCTCTCTGGGTTCGGTGAGGATTAAATGAGTTAACACCTGTGGGCATTAATGCCTGGCACATGGTAATCTCATGTGATTGTTTGCTACTAATATTACTCTTGCTGTTAGTTCTCTTTCTTCCCTTGAATGAAGGATTAGTCAGTGTTAAGGTGTGTAGTACTAAAAAGGATTCCTTTTCATTTTGTTACAGAAAATTACTGGGGTGGATATGAATAAATTACTTCATTTTGCTTTATTTTCAGATTACATAGGAATGGTTAGTCTTTTAGTTGAGAAATATAAAAAAAGATAAGCTTGGCATTAACTATCTGGTAGAGAGCAGTAAAAGACTGTTAAAATGCAAAATGCTGTAGATATAAGCAGAACATGTATTAATGCAATTTATCTTAATGCTGTACCATGAAAACAACTTAATGAATAAGTGATTTTAAATTCGTCTTTAAATTCATGTAATGTTTCAAATGAATTTTAATATCTGGATTTTCAGTCTTTCAAATTTTTAAGTATTTTAAACAATAAGATAATGTTTATTATTTCTTTTCCTATTCATTCCAACCTACCTTTTCTAAAGTAATGTGTACAATAAGTAAATAATATAAATAAATAAACCAGCAAGTATCAAGGACTGCATTGGCTGTTGGTATTTTAGTTATTCTCAGAACCAGCAATTGACATAATTTTAAACTATCTTGTTTTAGACGGATGTGGTCAAACTCCTTCAATATTTGTGCTGTTTCTTGATTTTAGGTTAGGTAATTTTAAACCAGTTAAATGTAATATACAAAGGTCACTAATTCATAATATGGTCAAGGCCTTTTCAGATCATTAGGTACAAGACAGAGTTAAATATTGTAGCTTGGAATATAGATTTATAAGCCTCTGGAGAAAATGCACTTTTACAAGTAATTAATTTTGTAAAATGTAGTCAGAAAAAAAAAACTCATACATTGAGAGTGTCTAAAATCAAGCTTTGGAAAACGTTTTGGAGCATGTGCTTTGGTCACCACACAGAGTATTAACAGGAATAATTAGATAGTTGGGCATACCACAGCCAGATCTGCATACTCAGCTAATTGCCTGCCTCAGTGGACAAGTGTTGCTAAAAACAGTGACTACTTGGTTTGATTACAGCAACATTAATGGAAATACCTTTGCACTTGTTGATATGGTTTGGCTCTGTGTCGCCACCCAAATCTGATCTCAAACTGTAATCCTCTTGTGCTGAGGGAGGGACCTGGTGGAAGGTGATTGGATCATGGATGCGGTTTGCTCCATGCTGTACTCATGAGATCTGCTCTTTTTGTAAGTGGCGGTTTCCCCTGCTGTCTCCCTTTCCTGCCACCTTGCGAACAAGGTACTTGCTTCTCCTTCACCTTCCACCAAGATTGTAAGTTTCCTGAGGCCTCATCAGCCATGTGGAACTGAGAGTCAAACCTCTTTCCTTTATAAACCCAGTCTCAGGTGTTCTTTATAGCAGTGTGAAAACAGACTAATACACCTGTCAAGGTAATGACTAATCTCAATGAATGAGAAAAGTATTAAAGTCATTTTCTTTCTTTAATATCAGTAAAATTATTGTGTTTTACATACATAACCATTTTAAATTATTTATGATCACTTCTAGTCATTTCAGATATATTAACTGATTGAAAGTTGTTTTCAATTGCACAATACTGAATTAAAATAAAACTGTTTAAAAGCTTATGGAAATAAGAGGCAGATAGGGGTTGAAAGTGAGTTATATGAAATCGTCTCTTAGGTTATTCAAATCACATTGAATATTGAATATTTTGTTACATATCCAAAATCTGGAGGTATGCATTTTTCAGCACTTTATTCTCTGATTTAAATTCTTGAAAGTCAGTAATAACAAAGCTATCAATTTCCTTCAGAAATTCTAAATGTTACATAATTTTTCTTAGAAAATATATTCACTGACATGATGAAGAAGGAAAAGCTCTATGAAAAATATCTGTATCTTAGATAAGCTGTTACACATTTCCACATTTAATATTTACATAAGTTTTTAAGGTAGGTGAATCTACCCTTGCATAAACAACTCAGAAAGAACAAATATACTTAGTGTGACATAAATAGCAAGAAGAGTATTGAAATTTAAGATTTCGTTAACTCCGTCCTCTGACCATCACACCTTATATTCTTGTTGAAGAAGACATACCTCAAAAATTCAGGAGAAAGGACAAATTTTATTCAATCAGACCTTACTGAATACGTGCTGAATGCATAACCGCATGATGGGATAAATGGTAGCTACAAAATCATTTGTTTATTCAGTAAGTATTATTGAGCACCTACCTGTTGTGCTTGAAGGAGTTACATGTGTAAACAACCCCAAAGTCCCGGCCTTCATATGGCTTATATTCTAATGGACGTGACAGAAAATCAACAGATGAATATTTCATTTGATGCTAGGCAGAGATAAATACTTCCAAAAAGAAACAAATCAGGGAGATTAAGATATTGAGAAATGGAGGGTTGCTATGTTATTTTGTATGAAGTTGTCATGGTAGGGCTGGCTGAAAAAAAAAAAAAAAAGATTCCAGTGCCCCATGGGATTCTGGTCCTCCTCACTTCTTTGCCCTCACTTTGGCATTTGACCTCTCTGGTCCGGATGCACCTGCCTCCCCACTCCACCCTGAACAAGTATTTCAGCCCCCACCGACCTGAAATGTTCTCACCCTCAATGGCTGCAAAGCTCCCTCCTTCACGTCCTCCTGGACTTTACTCAAAACTTCGGTTTTCAAAGAGGCCTTGACAGGCTGCCCTATCTAAATTACAACACTTATTTTTATTTTCCTCCTTCCTTGGCATTCTTGAGCTCCTCTTGCCATCTCACTTACCATATGTTTCATTTATGTTTTGTTCACTGTCTGTGTCCATCAAGAGAATGTAGACCCCATGATGACAGGGATTTTTGTTTGCTGATGTCACTATTCTATCCATAGCTTCTAGAAAAGTGCTTCCTGAGTGAAAATGCTAAGCTAATTTTTGTTTAATATATAAATAAACATGATGATATTTGTGTTTTGAAAATATATTTCTTGAAACTAGGGAACAGAAACAAGAAATAAAGCAGAAGTTGGAAAACTGTAAAATTATTTTGGTATAACATAAATCCTGAAACAGAATGCTGACAGTAAGGACACACACAAACAGATCTATGTAAAAAGTATGAGAAATAAAAAATGATGGAGCTATTTAACTCTAAAGAAGAATATAAGATCTAATTATCAGTAAAATTATTTGATCTTCAGCTGCAATGAATTAAAATACTGTGCACTATCAATAGAATCAGTGAAACCATAATGACTAAATAGCTCAATTTTATATATTATATTTAATGTGATTCAGAAGCCTCCTAATTTAGAATACTATTGATTCAGACATGGGGGATACATTTAAAGATAGAATGAAAGATGTTTTCAAATAAAATTGACTTGAAAAGCTTCCTTTACCAGTCCTGTTATATCATCTGGCACAATACATGATAAGAAACAGGTACAGCTTTTCCAATTTCCAAATGAAAAAAATGTCTATAATTGTGGAGTATTTTGACTCAAATACAATTTCACTTCCTCCCACCATGCCACGAATATGTTTCCAGTTGCTTGAATTATATTCTTTCTAGCGCATATTCATCCATCCCTACAATCAACAAATATATATTGAATTATTTAATGAAGCCCATGGATGTAATGATGGAGTAAATGGCACTATAGTGATTCCAAAAGTGCTCCCTTTTCTGAGTTATAATGAAAATCAGTTTAACTTTAGCTGAATTCAACAATAAAACCTCTAGGAAAATGCCTGACAGGAAGAAGCAGGCAATCAACAAAAGTGATTTTTCATCTCTTTTGTCATTTACAGAGTGCCTAGCTCTGTGTTTGCTGGTAGGAAGACTCTGAAAGAATTGCAAGCAAAGGAGTTTATAATCCTGTTGTGAGCTAAGACAAAAAAAATCATAAAGCAACAGAAAAGAGTATGACATATAAATCCTCCAAAAGTCTCGGTCAAGAAAACAACTAGGCATCTTCTTTAGTTTTTTTTTTTTTTTTTTTCCTGTCAATGTATTTTTTTTTTTCAAAATGATCAATTCTTTCTTTCTTTTTTAAAATTTAAGTTCTAGGATACATGTGCTGAACGTGCAGGTTTGTTACATACGTATACATGTGCCATGGTGGTTTGCTGCACCTATCAACCCATAATCTAGGTTTCAAGCCCTACATGCATTAGGCATTGTCCTGATGCTCTCCCTCCCCTTTCTCCCCACCCCTTGACAGGCCCCAGTGTGTGATGTTCCCCTCCCCGGGTCCATGTGCTCTCATTGTTGAACGCCCACTTCTGAGTGAAAACATGCGGTGTTTGGTTTTGTGTTCCTGTGATAGTTTGCTGAGGATGATGATTTCCAGCTTCATCCATGTGCCTGCAAAGGTTCTTTAGTTCTTAATACCAACACCGAAAGGAGGTTGATCATATTGTGTCCAGAATTGGTGGGTTCTTGGTCTCACTGACTTCAAGAATGAAGCCGCGGACCCTCGCCGTGAGTGTTACAGTTCTTAAAAGCGGCGCGTCCGGAGTTTGTTCCTTCTGATGTTCGGATGTGTTCGGAGTTTCTTCCTTCTGATGGGTTCGTGATCTCGCTGGCTCAGGAGTGAAGCTGCAGACCTTGGTAGTGAGTGTTACAGCTCTTAAGGCGGTGCGTCTGGAGTTGTTCGTTCCTCCCGGTGGGCTCGTGGTCTCACTGGCTTCAGGAGTGAAGCTGCAGACCTTCGCGGTGAGTGTTACAGCTCATAAAGGCAGTGTAGACCCAAAAAGTGAGCAGTAGCAAGATTTATTGCAAAGAGCAAAAGAACACATTGTGGAAGAAGACCCCAGTGGGTTGCCACTGCTGGCTCAGGCAGCCTGCTTTTAGTCTCTTATCTGGCCCCACCCACATCCTGTTGACTGGTCCATTTTACAGAGAGCTGATTGGTGTGTTTTGACAAGGTGCTGATTGGTCCGTTTTGACAGGGTGCTGATGGTGCGTTTACAATCCCTGAGCCAGACACAAAAGTTCTCCATGTCCGCACTAGATTAGCTAGATACAGTGTGTCCACTGGTGTATTTACAAATCTTGAGCTAGATACAGAGTGCCGATTGGTGCATTCACAATCCCGTAGCCAGACATAAAGATTCTCCAAGTCCCCACTAGACTCAGGAGCTCAGCTGGCTTCAGCCAGTGGATCCCGCACCTGGGCCGCAGGCGGAGCGGCCCGCCAGTCCCGCGACGCGCGCTCGCATTCCTCAGCCCTTGGGCAATCGATGGGACCGGGCGCTGTGGAGCAGGGGTTGGCGCTACTTGGGGAGGCTTGGGCGGCACAGGAGCCCGTGGGGAGGGGGGAGGCTCAGGTATGGCGGGCTGCAGGTCCCCAGCCCTGCCTCGCCGGGAGGCAGCTAAGACCCGGCAACAAATTCAGCGCAGTTCCGTGGGCCGGCACTGCTGGGGGACACGGCGCACCCTCTGCAGCTGCTGGCCCGGGTGCTAAGCCCCTCACTGCCCCGGGGCTGGCGGGGCCAGCTGGCCGCTCCAAGTGTGGGGTCCGCTGAGCCCACGCCCACCCACCCGGAACTCGCGGTGGGCCGCAAGCAGCGCGCGCAGCCCCGGTTCCCGCTCGCGCCTCTCCCTCCACACCTCCCCACAAGCTGAGGGAGCCGGCTCTGGCCTTGGCTCACCCAGAAAGGGACTCCCACAGTGCAGCGGCGGGCTGAAGGGCCCCTCAAGTGCAGCCAGAGTGGGCGCCAAGGCCGAGGAGGCGCGGAGAGCGAGCCAGGGCTGTGAGGGCTGCCAGCATGCTGTCACCTCTCACTATCAGGTAAAACAAAAGAAGAAGGTGGCATCAGTCATTTTCTCTTTTCCTTTTTCACCTTTGGTGGAAAGGCAAATTGTACTCATGATATAGGTGTACCTCACCAAGGCTGGTATAAGTAATGATGAGTAAAGCTTTCACCTTTCTTGGGTTCATGGTCTCTTGTACGGTCTCTACTGAGATCCACCAGTGGAGAGCACAGAATCAGGGTCTGGCCTCAGTAGGGGATCGACCCAGAATGGATGGAGAAATCTACCCAGACTGGCCCCATCTTATGATGGCCATTCAGCCACTTTTTGCTTCCGCCTTCGTGCCATTGAATGCTGTACTACTTCCCATTTCCTGTCTGCCTCTAACTTGTTATATCAATATTCAGGCTTATCTTTTTTCTCTTTTAAAATCTAAATAATTCAAGATAATAATCAAATTACTAGTCCAACTGCTTTCTCTTTATCTAAATAGTCAGCATATAATAATACTAGGATTAAACACTTATTTTAGTTAGACTTTGTTGGTCTCTGCAAGATCTTCTCTGTTTTGTTTGTTTAAAGCGGTCCATTTTAAATTAAAACACATTCATTGTGAATTTGTCCTTTCATCATCTCCACCAGGGAGATAACGCAAAGCAGAACAAACATCCCATAGATTTATTACCCATTTGAAAATTTTACATCAAAATAAATTTGACTACACTATAAATAATTTACATGAATCTGGTAAAATGTAAAGAAGTTTGTCAGAGTGGAAAAAAAATGACTTTCCAATAAAGTATTTTGAAAGTTGTTTGCAAGATTTTTCATTATCATTGGTGTCTTCCACTTTATTATCAGGGTTATGGAAGCCATCCTCTATTACCTTTTTTCTCATTACCTTGTTCTGCTTGGTGTTAGAATACAAGACAATATCCCTTCCTCTTTCTGGATATGTTTTCTTACCATTGTTTTTCAAATACGTTTTCTTGTTAATCCTTACTGCTTTAAGTAGTGTGGGCTTTCTGCTTGCCCGGTTAAGCTCTCCTGCTGTGTTTCTGGCAAATTTGTTTTTCCTTAAAGATTTTTCCTTCTTCCCCTGCTGTGAACATGCATTAGGACTCACCAATGGGGGTCTCATGCTTGCAATCTTAGCGTAAATGGTGCCTGTGGACTGTCTTTGTTGTTTTATCTCTCCAAGTTGATAACCTGTGAGCAGGCAAAAGGCTTGGGCTCCTTCAAAATTGTATTAATGGCTAAGTGTTTCTGTTTTTACCAGCAGAGAAGATCTGAGAATGAAATGACTTCAAAGTTAAAAGCCCAAATTTAAACCTGTGCCTAAATACATGTCAAAAAAAAAAAAATCATTGCATTTTCATCCAATGAAATACTGGATAACTATTTCCCATATAAAACTGTCTAATTTTAGGATGTATGAGGTATGTAAAGAAAACTAAGAATGACTGAAAAAAAATTCTTTTTTAAATGTCCACTTTTTAAATAAAATTTGTTTTCGTCTGGGAATATTTCCCTTTTATTGCCTATTCAAGTTTCCCTTTTCTGTCAGGCTTGGCTAGAATCATCTATTTCCTGTCTCAAGAGGCAGCACATTTGACTCAGTTATCTTTCACCATTCTTGAAATTCAGTTGCTAGGTTGCTTCTTTTCCATGCTGCAAAACCTGACTACAGCATTTTCCATAAACCAAGTAGAAAAAAAATATCCACTCCAAATGGCCGTTTTTTTATATAGCAAATTTTGACTATCATTATGCTGAAATGTGCCTTTGAGCATTATGTATCATAGATAGGGAGAAGTTTAAATTGCCATGGTAAGTAGACTTTACTGTATTGTTTCAATCTCTCTCAACATTAGTGGCTGTTTAGAGACTCATTTTGTTGGAGCAGAAAACAAAATGCCTTTCTGGTATGGAAAGTTCACACCACATAATTTGGACACTTCAAGCATTATGTTTTAAAAATTCTATTTCAACCGTGTCTTTAAAAGTTAATTCCAATAAAAATACTTCTACAGCACTTAAGTAGGGGATCACTAGCTAAGGGGTAGATGACACATTTTAAAAATGAGTACTTCTACTAGTTAAAATGAGAAGGGCACTTTAGCATCCTCCTTTTCTCCTCCCAGATTGCCTTTATATATGTCCATGTAATATGCCTTTGAGCTTTGAGGAAACTAGGACAGAGAGAGGCTAAGTGCCTTTCCCTAAGATGCACAGAAGGCAATGGACAAGCTGGGATCTGAACTCAGTATGTCTAGGACTGCATTTTAAACTATTGTGTTGCGTTCCTTGCCTGAATAAACAACAGATAACTGATATTGTAGTGTTAAATCTAATATGATCAACACCTAATGAACAGTGACACCAACATGATTTACCACTTCTCCTAGAATATTAACACTCCCAGTGAGGAATTGAAGAGGTTTTGGAATCCAGATTTAATTTGTATGGTCAGGGGGATGTTGCATGTTGCTATTTCAGCGTGCCAAATGCTAGCTTCATCGTCAGAAATTAAAAGCAATTTCCCAAATTAGCTTGCTATCCAGGACTCACATGTATCTCTTTTATATTCGTATTTCCTATAACAAGGAACACAGGTCTAAGCAGAAATTAGAGGCTCAATTTATATTTTAATTTTAAGGAATCAAATTAGTGAGTGAGAAGAGTAAATAATTTACTGTTCACCTCCAGCATTTGTGCATGTCTCTCCACATTATATTCAGGGTTTATGTGAATAATATTATAAAATTGTTAAATGTAATATTTTTAAAAAATTATATCAATTATATTTTTCAATACACAATTGCATTCTGTTTTTGACTTTATCTTTTGATTGACTAGTGATAAAATTTGGACTGGAGATAATTGGTTCTCAACAGCTGGACTTAAATTAACTTTATTACTTCTTCAAGCTTTTGTACAAATCTTGAGAGTTCTTTTTGTCTTCTTGATGAAACTTGGATTTTTAAAAGCTATGTACCAGATCTCACCTGCAAACTTAGTTCTTACTACCAGTTTTAAATTGTTCAAATCCCTACACTTACAGGGTTATGAAGAAGCAAACCTGTGACACACACTTAGGTAGGATCATTTATTCATCCTTTCAGACAGTATTTCTCCCTTACAGAAAATAAAACAAGGCATTCCATTGATAGTTTTTATTTAGACCCTTAATATAGCCAACAACAACTTAAAGGAATTATCTTAGGCGTTGTACATTTCCTTAACGTCTTTTTTCTTTCTGTCCACTCACTCCTATTAACAGGAGTCATTTATTTTAGCCTTTGCTGTCTATCCAGAAAGAAGCCATATCTCATAATATTCTCTTAAGCCCTCCTTCCACTTCCATTTTAGAAAATAAAAATAAAACCTCACTGAAGGAATGGAAAGACTCTTGGGGTAGAAAAGGTGAAGACTGTACTTTTACTTGCAGGTATCCTAAATCTCAGACACTGAAATCCACACAGAGGAAGCTTGGGGTAATGAGCCTCTGAGGAAGCACACTGGGGAGGAGGCGACACTCAGTACCACTCGTCCCGGAGCCAGGCTCCTGCAAACTTTAGCCACAGCACAGCTATCTTCAGTTTTTCATAATCTAATGTGAGTCCTCCATGTCAGCGTAGTAGTGTATAAGATCAAGGAATATTCTCTTTGAATTATTATAATTATTACCTGTCTATATTACTCCTCCTTTGGGTGGCCCAGCTGACTGGGTGATCTGCTGACATTGTCTCTAGTTCTTCTGCTACCACAACTCTAAGATCACGTGACTTCTCTCTTGATCCCAGCTTCATCACTTCAGTTATTGATCTCACATTCATTTTCCTCATTTCTTTTCAGTTTTCTGTTTTCTTTTGTATACGTTGGTATTGGTCCTGGGTTTAATACTGCAATACAAGACCCCCCAGACACTCATCTATAATTCCATTTATTTGATTTTATCTCTCAAAAATTGCCTACACTTGCTGTCTCCACTTTTTAATTTTTAAAATTTTCTGTTTATCCCACTCCAATTAGGCCTTCAGATGCAAACCTGTTTTATGTCTCTTCTTCATTTTATTCTCATCTCAGATGTCGCTTGCTCTGAAAGACTTTCTCTTTCTACCATTTTAAAAGTAGTCCCTGATTATATTACCATGCCCATTATATTTGTAGCTTCTGTCACTAATTAACATTATATTGCTTATATAATGTATTTCTTATATTACTGTATTTATCATCTTCAGAGCATGTTACTATTTGATATGCTGTTATTTATTTTTCTATGTGCATATCGTGTTTTCACCAAACTTGTGAGATTCATAATGCATCAATCTTGACCTCTACCTTCCAGTAGTTTTCACTCACAAATACTTCATTAAATGAAAACCATCTTCTGCCCAGAGCCTCAACCACTATTCCCAACCCTGAATACCTATATAAAAACACTGAAGTAATGATTCTAGATAGTTTGGAATTATTAGTAAATTTCCTGGGCCCTAATATTTTGAACTATTTTCCCCTTACGTGAGGCAAGGGACTAAGGTACCAAGTGATCTCTGCTACCCTTTCTAGTTATTTTTTCCCCCATGCCATCCAGAACAGTAGAAGTCACCAGAATTCTCTAGGGCTAGATTATTAGTGATGAACCATGTTTAGGTGACTCCAAATTAATTCATTCTCTTCTGGTGTCTACATGCTGTGTTTTTAAATTTACCAGCAAACTAACCCTATCTGAAAACCAGATTTTCCACACCTTTGGAGAAAAATGTCCAAAAATTGACATGTAATTCTATTTGATCAGGCATCTTTCATTGAACCTTATAACATCTTGCCAGAAATGTTATTTACATTATTAGATAAAATACTACATTGGAAAGTGTATTCCTTTGTAGAGAAATTTCAAAGTGCAAATTTAAACCAGCTCTTCCCTGAATTGCAGGAGGATCCGAGTAAATGCATTTAAAGTAATAAAAGCAATGCGGATACTCATTTTGATCCAAGAATGCTGAAAACTTCCTTACTATTAGCTAAGAAACATTAGATTTTAGAAGTCATTTGATTCTAATGAATGCTTTTTAAACATAAAATGTGATATGAAACAGAATGGCAAAACTAAAATAAAAAGGGTCCTAGTTACTGTAAGTAGCCAAGAAAACCAAGATAATTGTAACAAACAGATTTCGAGAGCATTGAATTAACATCACAAGGGAGGTACAGCAATATTATGAAGCCAGAGAAACATCTTGGTACTATGATATTGTCTCTCAGAAAATTGTGATTAACTCTCTGAAATCCACTTAACTGTTCTGAGAAAATCAGTACCTCTGCAATTGCAGCATTGTTTGGTAGATTCCATTAGAATGACAACAGGCAGTTAGTAAAAAAATCTTTTATTTATAGAAGTTTCATAATGCCAAAGAAAGCAATAAATTTCAGAATATAGTTAATGCTTAAAAATGGCAATATTAAACATTCAAGGCTAAAGTTTTAAAGTTTCAAATGTAGGATAGTTTGCATAATCACTTAGAATTATGTTTTTATTATTCTGCTAGTACTACTATTACACTAAAACAGCCACTGAAAGCTTTTGTGATCTTGAAAAACACTCAGATTTAACAGAAAAAAGAGGAACTTTTAAAAGAAAAGTCTAACCTTGTCTTACTGCAGCATAGATGCTCTAAAGCATTTTGTGATGGAGACAGTTTATAAAATAATAATGTTAAACTGAGCTTTATTAAAGAAAATAATATTGAATTTCTTGATGAGATAAACATAGCTTTAATTCTGTAACTTTTTTTGTTTTTTGTTTTTTTCACAACTTTTCTTTTAGCCTCTTGTTATCTCATTTGCTTGTCAAAATTGTTAGTGGCATTTGCTATAGTTACCAAATCTCTGTTGCATTACCAAAAAAAATTTCGATCTTATTGCTGAAAGACAATTTTCTTTGTAGTTGCGTATGTTTTATTTCAGAGATTTAGTAAGTTTTCATTTCTAACACACATTAATTTCACCTTCATATTGAAATATAATTTGTAGAAATAGAACATTCTAGAAAATAAGTTTGCTTTAATATGAGATAAAGGGGATTCGAAGATCTGAAGAGTCATAGCACTTAACTTGGAATTTTCAGAGACCAACTCTACAAGGGGAAGGTCTCCTACTTGCCAGTGAGGAACATTCAGTCTCCTGCTTTCTCCTACGCTCCTCCTACATCGGCATTCTTCCCCCTCTCCCCTCCTCCTTGTTCTTCCCATTAAATGTGATCATCCCCAGAGCTCCTTTAATCCTCTTCATTTTTAAAATTCTGCTTTTTGAAAATTTATATATATATATATGTTGTGTATATTTTGGGGTAGATGTAGTATTTTGATATCTGTATACAATGTGGGATAATCAAATCAGGGCAATTAGGATATTCATAACTCAAACATTTATCTTTTATGTGTCTTGGGAACATTCCAAGTCTTCTCTCCTAGCTCTTTTGTAATATACAATAAATTATTGTTAACTATAATTTCCCTACTGTTCTGCTGAAATACTAGAACTGATCCCTTCTATCGAACTGTATTTTGTACACCTTAACCAAATTCTCTTCATCCTATTCCCTTTTTATGTTTTCTCTACTATATTATCAAAACCACTGTCAGAACCATGAAATTCCTCCCAAATTCCTCAGGCAAAGTCAGTTCCTTGGCAACTTACCATCTGTTACAACACTTATGTTACATAACATAATGGGTTTCACATCTACACCAAATCAGAGTTTAATTAAGGAATAAAGCTTTATGGTCAGTTTTAAGGAAATTGTAAATGTTAACTTAAATAATAATGATAATAAATAGGATTATTTACATTCTGAGAGAACTTGCTATGAATCATCTGCTGTTATCAGCATTTCCAATTTGTTTAAAATTATGATATTTTAATAGCTTATCCAACTATTTTTATTGTATGAAGCATAGGATGCCTCATGTTAAAAAATGGTAAAAAAATGGAAACATAAGATTTAACAGTACATTAATGCAATTTGAAATTATAGTAGTTTTGAAATTAAAACAAAAAGAGGAAAAACCAAATAATTTTTATAAAATTTCTCAACATTGAATTTGTAGATTGCTTTGGTAAGTACGGTCATTTTCACAATATGGATTCTACCCATCCATGAGCATGGGATGTGTTTCCATTTTTTGTGTCATCTATAATTTCTTTCAGTAGTGTTTTGTAGTTTTTCTTGTAAAGGTCTTTCACCTCCTTGGTTAGGTATATTTCTAAGTATTTTATTTTATTTTTTGCAGCTATAGTAAAAGGGGTCGAGTTGTTGATTTGATTCTCAGCTTGGTCACTGTCGGTGTATAGCAGAACTACTGATTTGTGTACATTAATTTTGTATCCTGAAACTGCTGAATTCATTCATCAGTTCTAGGAGCTTTTTGGAGGGGTCTTTAGGGTTTTCTAGGTAAACAATCATATCATCAGCAAACAGTGAAAATTTGACTTTCTCTTTACCAATTTGGATGCCCTTTATTTCTTTTTCTTCTCTGATTGCTCTGGCTAGGACTTCCAGTACTCTGTTGAAGAGGAATGGTGAGAGTGGGCATTCTTGTCTTCTTCCAGTTCTCAGAGGGAATGCTTTCAACTTTTCCCTATTCACTGTTATGTTGACTGAGGGTTTGTCATAGATGGCTTTTATTACATTGAGGTATGTCCCTTCTATGCCAGTTTTGTTGAGGGTTTTAATCATAAAGGGATGCTAATTTTGTCAAATGTGTTTTCTGCCTCTATTGGGATGATTATGTCATTTTTGTTTTTGATTATGTTTATGTGGTGTATCACATTCTTTATTGACTTGCATATCACTGCATTCCTGGTATGAAACCCACTTGGTCATGGTGAATTATCTTTTTGGTATACTATTGGATTTGGTTAGCGAGTATTTTTTTAAGGATTTTAACATTTATCAGGAATGTTGGTCTGTAGTTTCTTGCTGTCATTGTTATGTTGTTTCCTGGTTTTGGCATTAGGGTGATACTGGCTTAATATAATTATTTATGGAAGATTTTCTCTCTCTCTCTCTCTCTCTCTTTGAGAGTGAGTCTCATTCTGTCACCCAGGCTGGAGTGCAGTGGCACGATCTCTGCTCACTGAAACCTCTGCCTTCCAGATTCAAGCAATTCTTCTGCCTTAGCCTCCCAAGTAGCTGAGATTATAGGCACCCACCACCACACCCAACTAATTTTTGTATTTTTGGTAGAGATGGGATTTTACCATGTTGGCCAGGCTGGTCTTGAACTCTTGACCTCAAGTGATCCACCTGCCTTGGCTTCTGAAAATACCAGGATTACAGGTGTGAGCCACTGTGCCCAGCTCCCTCTTACTGTATCTTTTGGAATAGTGTCAACAGGATTGATACCAATTCTTCTTTGACTATCTGGTAGAATTCAGCTGTGAATCCAGCTGGTCTTGGATTTTTTTGTTGGTAATTTTTTATTACGGTTTCAATCTTACTGCTTGTTATTGGTCTGTTCAGGGTTTCTAATTCTTCCTGAATTAAACTAGGAGGGTTGTATCTTTTTGGTAATTGATCCATGTCCTCTAGGTTTTATAGTCTATGCACTTAAAGTGTTCATAGTAGCCTTAAATGATCTTTTGTATTTCTGTGGTGTCCAGTGTATTATCTCCCATTTCATTTCTAATTGTGCTTATTTGGAGCTTTGCTATTCTTTTCTTGGTTAATCTTGCTAATGGCTTTTCAATTTTATTTATCTTTTCAAAGAACCAGCTTTGTGTTTCATTTATCTTTTGTATTTTTGTTTGTTTGTTTCAATTTTATTTACTTCTGCTCTGATATTGGTTATTTTCTTTCTTCTGCTGGGTTTGGGTTTGGTTTTTCTTGTTTCTCTAGTTCCATGAGGTGTAACCTTAGATTCTCTATTTGTGTTCAACAAAGCAAACAAAAACACGAAGTAGGGAAAGGACACCCTATTCAATAAATGGTGTGGGGATAATTGGCAAACCATGTGTAGGTTAATGAAACTGGATCCTCATCTCCCACCTTATACAAAAATCAACTCAAGTTGGATCAAGGACTTAAATCTAAGACCTGAAATTATGAAAATTCTGGAAGATAACATCGGAAAATCCCTTCCAGACATTGACTTAAGCAAGGATTTCATGAGGAAGAGCCCAAAAGCAAATGCAATAAAAACAAAGATAAATAGCTAGGACTTAAACTGAAGAGCTTTTGCATGACAAAAGGAACACTCAGGAAGGTAAACAGACAACCCACAGAGTGGGAGAAAATCTTCACAATCTATACATCCAACAAAAGACTATTATCCAGAATCTACAAGGAACTCAAACAAAGTAGCAAGAAAAAAAAATCCCATCAAAAAGTGGGCTAAGGACATAAATAGACAATTCTCAAAAAAAAAAATATACAAATGACCAACAAACACATGAAAAAATGCTCAACATCACTAATGATCATGGAAATGCAAATAAAAACCACAATGCAATACTACCTTACTACCTCAAAAATGGCCATAATCAAAAAATCAAAAAGTAATAGGCATTGATGTAAATGCGGTGAAAAGGGAATAGTTCTACGCCACTGGTAGGAATGTAAACTAGTACAACCATTATGGAAAACAGTGGGGAGATTCCTTAAATAATTAAAAGTAGAACTACCATTTGATCTAGCAATCCCACTACTGGGTACCTACCCAGAGGAAAAGAAGTCATTATATAAAAAAGACACTTCACTTTCATGTTTATAGCAGCACAATTCACAATTACAAAAATATGGAACCAGTCCAAATGCCCATCATTCAATAAGCTGTGGTATATATATGTGCAGTGGAATACTACTCAGCCATAAAAAGGAATGAATTAATGGCATTCGCAGCAACATGGATGGGATTGGAGACTATTATTCTAAGTGAAGTAAAAGTAACTTAGGAATGGAAAACCAAACATTCCGTGTTCTCACTCATAAGTGGGAGCTAAGCTGTGAGGATGCAAAAGAATAAGAATGGTACAATGGACTTTGGGCACTCGGGGGAAATGGTGAGAAGTGGGTAAATGAGAAAAGGCTACAAATTGGTTCAGTATATACTACTTAGGTGATGGATGCATAAAAATCTCACAAATCACCCCTAAAGAACTTACTCTTATAACCAAATATCATCTGTTTCCCAAAAACCTATGGAAAAAAAAATTCTCAACATTTTTTCTACAGTAGGATTTAGTCAATGAACATTATAATGATAATTTTATAGTACATTTACTTTATATTACTTAACATACAATTTAATTATTAATACTAATTTTATTTGTGTATAATTTATTCAGAAGTATTTCTGTTAGATTAGTCATTTAATAAATATAAAAGCAATCTGAGAAAAAACTAAAGAAATAATAATGAACAATTATTGTCTTATAGAAAATTATATTTTATAAAAATCAGTTTCCATCCTTCTGGTAATAAATATGTTATTCTGAAAATTGTACACTTAAGACATATTCAGTGCTTATTCATATTGTTTGAATCTTCTTATCCATATGTCTAAGTTGTATAAGACAGTAAAAAATGCATTTGCTTATTGAAAGAATTCTAGAACCTGAATTTATGCATTATCAAAGAATATCATCTTCACTTTTTCAGAACAGACTTCTAATTTCATTACATTATGATATAATATACAGTGTTCTTGGAGTTAAATGTTTTTTTCTGATTTCTCATTGAAACACAACTAAAATAACCAACATAATTCTGAATAAAACTTAATTTGATAGCTATCATTTACATAAATCCACACAAATGTGAATTTTCTTTCCACAGGTTCTTGCAAATACACTAATATTTTTACTGAAGCATATATACTGAACCATTTGTATCCTGCATTTTTAGAGAAAGGTATCGAAAATTCTTGTGATACAGTCAGTCTCTCTCTACTGCAAAAAACGGGTAAAGCATAGTCTAAGAGTAGCTTGGTGCATTCATCCATTCTCGCTCTGGTATAAAAAAATACCTGAGATGGGGTAATTGACAAAGAAAAGAAGTTTAATTGGCTCCTAGTTATACAGGCTGTACAGGAAGCATAGCAGCTTTTGCTTCTGGGGAGGCCTCAGGAAACTTACAGTCATGGCGGAAGGCAAAGGGGAAACAGACACGTCTTATATGGCAGGAGCAGGTCCAAGAGAGAGTGGGGAGGTACCACCCACTTCAACAACCGAGTCCTATGAGAACTCTATTACCAGAACAGCACCAAAGGGGAAAATTCACTGCCATGATCTCATCACCTTTCACCAGGTGCCACCTCCAGCATTGGAGAGTGCAATTCAACATGAGATTTGGGTGGGGACACAGATCCAAACTATATCACTTGGACATGAGTAGATTTCTTTGGTTACCGGTAACTGGAGGTAGACCTGAGCATCCCAAGAGAAAAAACTTATTGTTGAAATGGGACACATCTGACTGGAAATAATATATATAGTGGATGTAACAATGAATTAAATGTCTCTAAAAAACTGTATTGAAAATGATTTGAAGATTTCCATAACATTTTAATTACACAACAATAGTTATTTGAATGCTCACTGCCAATTATTTTAAGGTACATTGTATCTTTTGTTTCAAAAAAATCATGGGTTTATTTTTTTAATGCTTCTTTTTTTTCCTTCTTTCTCTTTCTTTCTTTTTTCTTTTTCAGATGACACGAGAACAATACATACTAGCAACCCAACAGAATAACCTGCCAAGGACTGAGAATGCACAGCTTTACCCAGTGGGAATTTATGGATGGCGAAAGAGGTGCTTATACTTCTTTGTCCTTCTGCTGTTGGTTACCATGATAGTTAACTTAGCCATGACAATATGGATATTGAAAGTTATGAATTTCACTGTGGTAAGTACCACTATGATTTTACATCTTCTTGCTCTTGGTTCAAAGACAATCTAGCTCTGTTACTTTAATTTTTTAATCAAAAGTTATTCATTATCAATATTTACAAGTGTGTGTTTTTAAATCCCAAAGACAAAACTATTTTAAGACTACATTCAGTAGGTTCAGTCCTGACACACGGGTGCTATTGCTACCTGCCATTTAAGTGTGGGAAATTTAGATCACGAGACAGCACAGTACATTGATTCATTAGAACATTTCAAGAACATTTAACCAGTAAGTAAGAACTATTACTTACTGTGCCTTAAAATCTAAGAAATTTAGCCTGCTTTTAGGAGTGATACTTCACATTAAAATTAATATTAATTTTATAAATCATATGTGCCTTTGAATTACTTCATATAACATATCTACCTCTATGTATCTCTATATCTGCTTTCTATGTAACACACTGCATGACTGAATCTAAAAGCCTGGAGTTTCTCCTGAAGTACATTGACTAATGCCTATAATTGCCATCAGATGGTGACCCCATTCTTTCATAGCACATCCCTTGAAAATGGAAGATAAACCAGCAATTAAATCACTCTTTTATAAAAATAACTAACTACAAAATGATTGTATAATGTATTAATGAAGTTTTCTGCAGTTTACTGAATGTTTATAATAAGTCTATGAGCATGACTTACCTGGGAAAATTTTGTGGCTTCAACAAAGTCCAGTTTAGCTCATTTTATATTTTCTGGCTGATGCCTTCAGTTTCTCTACTCTGCTTTTAAACCATTCTGCCTTTCCCTGGGGACCTCAGATATCTCCACATACAAGCAAGTATCTTTCACTGATGACCAGACTGCTATTATTCTTTAGAACTCTGCATCCTCAGGAGTGAGTCTAAAGCTGGCTGTTTAACTTCACTGATATTCCTATACTGGGCTGTTTAAGTTTGTTTGTTTTTTAAACCCCACTGGGTATTGATTTAGCAAGAATCATCTCTTTCTGACTTCACTAACACTTAATTCTAACTTGGAAACAGAATATCAAAAGGGAAAATTACCCTAGCTTCCGTCCATGTTGTAAGGCAGCACAATTATGTGAGCAAGGAGCCTGCGTGGGCAGGTGGCCTTACCTTCCAGAGAGGAAACACTGTCACTGTGCACATCAAGATAAAACAGCATGTGCTCGTGGAGGGAAATGAGCCACAGTTCCAGTACTTTTCCAATAAATTATAATTTTGAAAAGTATTCATCAAATATGAAACTAAAGGCAAAGAAAAGTGGGCCAAGAGTCAATATTTTCGCAGACTTAGAAAATAATAATTGTTGCCTAGACATGGATATGTGTCCCAGGCCGGGGATCAAGGCATGAGGCCACTTGTGGGTGGCTAGAAGTTGAGTTGAAGGCTTGTAGGTACTTTCTCCCTTACGAGATTCTCTGGGAATGCATCTGAATCACTTCTTTGTCTAAGAGTTGGCTCACTTTGCCCTCTCATTTGGGAATATTTTGACACAAATATCAACAACTGTAGCCATCATGTTTCTGTTCTCAGCTCTGCTCCTACCTTCTCTGACTACTGTCTGGGTGTCCTTCAGGAGTCATTTATCATATGGTAGGAGCAATGTTTATGCTCCTGCACATTCTTTTGTTCTGCTTTAAATAGCAACCAGACTATCAGTTGCTGAAAACACTTTCGGCCCCATTTTTTAACTAAAAATTAATATTATAAAAGAGGTAAAGCATATTCTCCAAATTTTGAAATTTCAGTAATATGATTTTCTCTTTCAAAGGCATCTTTCAAAAGCTCGTGAGTGATGGGACTGGCTCTCTCACTTCAGGGAGCATTGATTCCATCCAATGACTAGACTCCAGGAATTTTCAGGTTCAAGCCTTGTAAGCTTTTCAGGCATATTTAAATTAATTAGGAAAATATACTTAAATGAGTAATTACACGGCTACATGCATCAGACTCCCAATACTTTGGCCCATGCTGACACCAAGTCTGGATAAGCCATCCCTGGGAAATCATTGACACTGTCACCTGTGTCCTCAGCATCCTCATGGGCCTCAGGGTTCCTGTCACCCATGGAGCTATTTAATTTGAACCTCAGCTGGCCAGAATGTAAATTATAAGGCAACATGGTCCTGGGAATAATTAAAAGGGGTTATTTACATAGGAGTGTTGGTATTTATTTATTTTTTTTTACATTTTCCTTTGAGGCATATCTTTTGAAAAATTATGTTTTGACCTTTTTATAATCAGAAGGAAAACTGTCCTTCCTTCAGTCACAAAAATTATTTTCGTGTAGCTGAAGTAAAATGCACGGATGAAGATTTCAGGAATGTATCACACTGTAAGGTAACACACTGTTTGTAAGGTAACACACTTTCTAGCTCAATGTAGTCATTCGTAGTTGTTCAGAAATAATTCAGAATTCTTTATATAGTTGCAGACTTTAGCAATCCTGAATACTGGAGATTATGTTGTATATACTTGAAGGGTGTGAAATAATTTATAATCGTCTTCCATCAGAGCAGTAAAATAAAACCAACTTTATGTTTTTACTAGTGCATTATGTTCGTTTTCATATCTACAGAGAATACCAAAGACTAGTTGCCATACTATAGTAAGAAGTGGAAAATCATGTGTCAGTTGTTTGGGTAGTACTATTGATCTGCACAAAATGTATTTCACTTTTATTATAACTATTACCATCCAACACAGGGAAATCTGTGGCTGTTAACATCTCATTTGAGCAAACTGGGCATGTTTTTTTTTTCAAAATATTGTATTTTTAGCATAGCAAGGATAGCTGCCAACATGTTTTATGGTGTTTGTTGAAGTCCATCATTATGACCGATATTGTGCATGATGTGTATGATTGATGTGCCCTTGTATTTTTGGAAATACTTTGTGTTTTTCATTTTGTAGAAAATAAAATTATTCTACTTATTGAGATACCCAGTTGTAGAAAATCAAAAGAAAAAAAAACAAAGGAAATGACTTTGTACTACAAGATGAAAGACTTAGGATAGAAATAAATAATTTCCTGGCTATGAGAGCAGATACATATATATATATATATATATATATATATATATATATATGAAACAGTTGAAGAGGGAAATTTTGAATCATCAGTTTGTTGAGGTCAGTACAACCCATTTCCATGTTATCAATTGCTATTTGGTTGATTACTATAACATCTTTGTGGTTTAGTAAATAGACTAGTCTAGCAGGTCTCTCAAATCTAGGCATTCTACTGAGGCAGTATTCTTTTCTAGCCTCGACACTCATTCTAAGTAAATTAGTTCTATATTTGAGAATTGAAGATTGTTACAATAATAAAGTACTGATTTTAAGAACAAAAGTACCAACTAAGGTTTGGTGGCCTCTAGCTGATGGATATGCTAACTAGCCAGTGAAAAAAAAAAGAATGAAAATATAAATAATATTTATTAAGTAAATGGGGAGAGCAAATTCATTAATGCTGTGACTTAAAGAGAAGTCAAGAATACCCAGATCTGGGTAATAATTGAATCAATTGATTCATTGAACATATTGGGGAAATAAATCTTGCATGATCAGTGGGATGAAAGTTGGCTGAAAGAAAATCCCAAGAAAAGAATTGAGTATCATCGTCATTTTGGATTGAAAGGGAATTGGGAAATTTTAGAACAACTGTCTGTACATTACAAGAGGTCATTTTACAATATTTTCTCCATTTGGTCACTTGGCATCTGCTTAAACCCTGAAAGGCAACTAATTTTTTATGGCATTATGATGTATGTTCTTCTAAAGGGCCATCTTGAGTTGGGAAGAATTGATGGCAAGGACTACCAGCAATCTCATGTCTCCTATTGCTGGTTAAGACCTCGTAAGCACAGGAGATGCTCCTCTGATCTATGCAGTGGTATTTATTAAGTTGGAAAAAACAGTTTTGGGTTCTGAACACCAAGGTTCATAATTCTCAGCAGATCCTGCATTTAGACCCCACACATAACAGTAGTACAGCCAGCTGTCATCGTTGACACTTTAAACTATTTATTATGAAATATTTCATCTTACAAAAGAAAAAGCAAACTTTACCAGTATCTTGTAACTCTATGTAGATAACCACAATCCTGAATACTTTTCCTGCTTTTATTTATATGCCTATTTAATGCATAAATATAAATTTTATATAAAATAATTATTTATATAAATTATATAAAAGAAATGCATAGATATAAATATTTATATGCATGTGTATGTGTATTTGTTTGTATACAATTCAACCATCGTATTGTTTTTAGCACATAATATGTATTATTCCTTGTGCAGCTGTAGTTCGTTTATTTAATGCTATACATTTCATTGAATGAACAAATCTCATTTATTTATCTCTTCTCCTAAGTTGTTTCCAATGTATTTTTGTTGTTTAATTTGCTATCACAACCAAAGATCTTATGAACATTCTTGTATGTCAGTGTTGGTCATTACATTTGCACAACTACAAGAGTTTCTCTAGGTTCTGGCGTCTAGAAGGAAGTCTAGGAATCTTAACCTTTAATGCCACCTTTTTTTTCCCCAATGTGATTGTATCAATTGATAACACCACTAGCAACCTGTAAGAGTTTCTTTTGTTGACCTTACCAACTTAACTCTTAACAATTAATTCCCATCTAAACTAACTTGTTACCTCCTAAGCTACAAATCTGATCACCTATCTATCTCATAATCATCTTCCTTACTGACTTGTTTCTTTTCTTATTTATGTGGCCTTTTCTGGCAGATTTATTCTTTTATTTGTCTGTATTCATATATGTCTGTATTCATATATCTCATCCCTGTGACAGGATTTACTATGTTGTATTAGAAATATAATTATATGATTCATCCGAATATGTACCTCTTCTCCTCTATCAACCTCCCCCCATTTCCTTGTCCCTTTGAAGTGTAAACTCCCTAAGGAGCAGAAGCTGTTCTTATTTATCTTGATATCTTGGTTGAGCACATAGTAGGTGATACATTATTTTTTGCTGACTTTTTTTAAGTTTTAAAAGTGTAGGTTCACTTTCAGTAGAGAGATATTCAAATTTAATGTTTTGTTTTTTTCACTTGTTCTCTCAGTAAAGTATTTCAGATTCTGATCCGTTCCCATTTTTAGCTGAATGTACTCGTCTCCTGTGAACAAAGTGGCATTACTCAAGTCGCTTCACATCTTTCATCTAGGGTGGCTAGCTTCCCCTGATAAGAAGAAAAACAGCATAATTTCTCTCCGAATCCGAAAGCACTTTGATAAGATAGTTTTTTAGTGAAAGTACAGTCCTTTGAAGCTCCAATTACTAGCTCTAACTTAGTCAGTAATAACTACTGTAAAACCTGCCTATTATTTTTTAGACTCACACACATGGACACACACACACACACACACACAAATTTGATTTTTACTTAAAGTAGCTATTTTCTATACTACTCTACGTTAAGGCAAGATACGCTGGTAATTAACAGGCAGCATTGGCCAGCAATTAACTGGTAAATTACTACCAACCACCAGAGCTTCTGTGCTAACACTTCTTTATAACCCCTCTAGGAAAAGTAATCTGGCCTTTAACAGGAAGAGAAAATAACTGTGTTTCAAGACTTACAGCCTCACCAACTGCAGTAGAGCCTCAGCCTGCCCAGCAAAATCAGACATAATTCCCGCCAAATCCCTCTTCACTTAACAACTGAAGTCAATGGAGTAGAACAATTTCTTGAGAAAATTGTTGACCATTTGGTCTCATATGCAGGATATTTTGATTTTTCTGAACTCACTTTGATTTTTAAAAATACACATCCATATCCACAGGCACATACACCAAACAAAATAAGCCCCCCCTAATTATAATCTAATTTTCAGTTACTGAATGAAAGCTGAAAAAGGTCAGTAACAGCAGAAATTAGAAAACAGGAAAAACTTAATTTAAATAGCTCGCAGGGATAAAATCAGGGGCGTATGTTTTGTTATGTGCATTTCTCATGGAATTTTGATAGAACATAGACTCCAAATTTTTAAAATTCAGAACCTCATGCTTTTACCTGTAAGCATTCATTTTTCTCAAAAGCCCACAAATAAATCAGGATTTTTTTATATGCAACAACTTAAGAACATAAAATGAATTCATTTTTTATATTCATAAATGTTATATAAGCAGGGAATAAAACAGGACCCTGTCTTCCCTGCCCGTGGGGTATTTTCTTATACAAAATTAGTGTTGATTGCAAGCATTCGTCAGGTTGCTGGTACTGCTAAAACTGTCTTCAACCAACCTTTCAGCAGTGGTTCAAAGTATGAACCCTGGAGCTAAACCTTTTGGTCCAAGTGCTGGCTTTCCTATTTATTAGCTCTATTACCTAATGCCAGTTATTTAAACTGTTGCTCAGTTTCTTCTTCTGTAGAATGGGTGTGATCTATTTCATCAGGCTGATGTAGAAATCAAAAGAATTAAAATAATAAAAGTGTTCCAGAAGTACCTGACATATACTGACAACTAATTAACAATGTATACTATCAGACTTATCCATATTCGGCCCTTCCATCTTCAAAAAGATCCTATCCACCACGTGAATGAAATCGACTCTTTCTATTAAGGTTGAGCATCAAACAATCCTAGACACGTAAAAAGATCTCGATAAATATGCATTAACAAAAATAAGTGAAGGGGTTTATAGTTTTGTCAATACAGATGATATTAACAAGATTGTTAATACAGATGATATTAACAAGATTGTTAATACAGATGATATTAACAAGATTGTTAATACAGATGATATTAACAAGATTGATGATGTTAACCTGATTGAAGGTTTTGGACATGAGCTTTTGGAGACAAATAGCCTGATTCACATTATGGCTCCAAGACTAGCTTCTTAGCAGGGTTACCTTGTGCTAATTACTGAACTTCTCTGGCTTCAGTTCTTCATCTGTAAAATGGTGATAATGATGTTGATCTCATGGAGATATTCGAAGCATTAAGTGAGTGAACGCTTACAAAAGCTCTTTAAAACAGACGTTAAACACTCAATTAGTGCCGGTAAAGTACAAGAACAACTATTATTTCCATGCATTATTAGCTGTGACTAATGAAAATTATTCTATATGGTACATTTTGCCAGGAAAAATGTCTTATGTCATTGATGAAGGCATAAAAAAGATTCTTTACGAAATTCTAATTTAGTGCTGAGATATAAAAAGCGTTTACATAAACTTCTAAGAGGAACAGTTTACCTGTCAACCTTCATTGTTATTTAATGACACTAAGCAGATTATGAAAACCCGTATCACCTGTCAGCAACATTTCTGGCCTGTCTGAATGAGGGAGCTTATTTGTCAGAGAGAGCTAATCTTCTTTTGAAACATCTTGAAAAATGTAATACTTACAAATTGTCTGGATAATAGATTGGAATTTCTGTGTTGATTCTAAATATTCTGAGTTTCTTTAATGAACAGAGTATCAAATTATTACCTGATTAAGATATTATATTGTGAATTATTTTGGAAAATACCCTGAATTATAACGTTCAGGCTATAACCATTTAAATATGAGAGGAAAGTTTAAGATGCCAGAGAGCCCATATTTATTTAAGAGGGGTTTTTTTTTAAGCAAGATTACATGGATTATAGACTAGGCTTTATGGAGTTTCATAATAACGCTGTAAAGAAAATATCGTATCCCCTTTGGCAGATGAAAAGGCAGAAACTTAGGGAAATTAAATAAACTTCCCAAGGTCACATAGATGAGCAAGATTAAAAGCATGGGCTGTATAGTTTCAGAGATTCCACCACATTTCATTGTATTAATGCTACTAAATTTAAATTTAAATTCTTTTTAAAAATATTCTTCATTAAATGGTTTACTTCCTTTACATGATATAACTCAGTGCTTTCATATAACACCATTAAATATATAAATACAATATTACTGCTTATTAATTATATTTTGAACTTCGGCAAAATATATCTTAATGCCCTCAAACTTTATTAATTAAATGGAAGAATGTACCTAATCTCTCATAGTTAGTGTGTAATTAGAATGGTTAAAACTGATCTGTAAGTGCCAAGTATGACTACACTTTTGAGGTTAGCAGAATGGGCATAGGTTTAATTTCTGGATAGTACAATGACATTTGTTAATGGCAACTTTATAAAAGAAACAATGATTTTCACAATCCTATTTTATCCCTGTGATTGCAGTTTAGTTTTTGCACTGGTTAAACTATATTTCGCTGAGTAGTAACTCATTGCCCATGATAAGAAAGCACTCTGGAGGTGACTTAAGACCGTAGATTTTGTCTGCCTTTCTGAGCTGCCATTTCCAATTTCCCAGTTTATTCCTCAGCACACACATCGTGGCACTTGCCCTGGAGATGAGACAGGGCTCCACCTTCTAGGGCGTGACTACAGCTCTGCTTGTGAGCACCAGCAGCAGAGACTGCACTGCCCCTCAGTGTGGTGTGTGTGGATTTATTACACGATTGATGAGAGTGAATGATATCGTTAATGTTGCAAGACTGCTTCCATTATACCCTTCCGTATGCACCTCCTCATGATTTTCTGACAAATTGTCCCTCTCAAGATGAAATCTTTCATGCTTAGTCTTAGCCCGGCAGTACATTTCGTTTCCTTGACTTTATAAAGAAAAATTCAGTCCTTTTTATCCAAGTGCAAACAACTACCAAGTGATAAGTTCTTTTTCCTGAAGTAAACTACAAGAATTGTGACATAAGATAAATCACAAAATCAAACATAGCAAGTGCAAAATGAAGTTCATTAGAGTACTAGAAATGTTGCCAGAGAAAATGAAGGATTATGAAATTAGCTGTTGAATAAAAAAATACATAAATTACAGACTTGTTAGTTGATAGGTTTGATATATTGTACAATAGCCTAGAGTTGGGGGGGTGGGTGGGAAACTTTAGTTCAGTGCCCTTTTTTATCTATAAGAAGTGACAGAAGTCCAGAAAATTAAAACCATTTGCCCTTGAGGATGGCTAATAGCCAGGACATAGAATAGATTAAACACGTTGAACTTAATGAGATATATGTGTTATCTCCATATATAAACTTATTTTTGCAAGTAATAGCATATAGTATATCTTAAATAATATGATGCTTTTAGGAGGACATTTAGAAAAAGAATTTTAAGTTTTAAAATGAAATAAAAGTAATAATCTTAAGAATGGTTTATGCTTTTGCTATTTTGTAAAAAAAAAAATAGTAAGCATTTGCTTTTCAAAAGTATAATTGAAATATTGTCTTATTGGTTATTTCCAAGCAAAGATAATATTATCTTAATAAAAATAATCTTATTGGGCAAGAATTTCTATGAATTTATTATTTTGAATAGTAATAGCATCACTGTCCTTTTTATTGTCAGTTAGTAAACTCATCCTCAGACCTAATAAGTATTTCTACCATTTATTAAAATTAGATTTAGTTTTCAGTCTGTGTCAGTGTTTACTGGGGGACACGCCCCCAGTATTTCAATGTAGGTTCTTTCTATTTTCCGTAAGTGTCAGCTGACTGAGAAATAAAGAGAGACAGTACAAAGAGAGGAATTTTACAGCTGGGCCCCTAGGGGTGACATCACATATTGGTAGGACTGTGATGCCTGCCTGAGTCTCAGACTAGCAAATTTTTATTAAGGGTTTCAAAAGGGGAGTGGGTGTAAGAACAGGGAGTAGGTACAAAGATCACATGCTTCAAAGGGCAAAAAGCAGTACCACTAATAAGGGTCTGATAAAGATCACCTGCTTCTGAGGGAACAGGACAAAGGGCAAAAGCAGGACCACTGATAAGGGCCCAACAAAGATCACAAGGCAAAGGGCAAAAATAGAACCACTTTGATAAGGGTCTGTGTTCAGCGGTGCATGTATTGTTTTGATAAACATCTTAAACAACAGAAAACAGGGTTCTAGAGCAGAGAACTGGTCTGACCACAAATTTACCAGGGTGGAGTTTTCCCCACCCTAGTAAGCCTGAGGTTTCCTCAGGCGACCAGAGCGTATCTCAGTCCTTATCTCAACTGCACAAGACAGCCATTCCCAGAGCAACCGTTTATAGACCTCCCCTCAGGAACGCATTCCTTTCCCAGGGTATTCATATTAATATTCCTTGCTAGGAAAAAATTTAGCAATATCTCTCCTACTTGCACGTCCGTTTATAGGCTCTCTGCAAGAACAAATATATGGCTCTTTTTGCATGACCCCGGAAGCAGTCAGACCTTATGGTTGTCTTCCCTTGTTCCATAAAAATTGCTATTATTGTGTTCTTTTTCAAGGTGCACTGATTCCATATTGTTCACACACACATGTTTTAGACTCAATTTGTACAGTTAACATAATTATCACAGTGGTCCTGAGGTGATGTACATCCTCAGCTTATGAAGATAACAAGATTAAGAGATTAAAGACAGGCATAAGAAATTATAAAAGTATTATTTGGGAACTGATAAATGTCCATATTAAGATGAAATCTTCAGAATTTATGTTCCTCTGCCACGGCTCCAGCCAGTCCCTCCGTTCGGGGTCCCTGACTTCCCACAAGAAGTGTTTTTTAATATTTCTGGGAAATCACCATTAAAGCCCTCTTGCAAATAATTACTCTGTGCTCGGGGCTCCTTATATCTGCTTATAGTTGAAGCTTTGGGGTAGATAACCACTCCATTCCCAAAAACACTGGTGATGGGCCATGACACATCTCTAAGAGTATTTAACAGTAATTCATCTTGTCTTTCAAATTCTGTAATGAAATTATGCCATTGAAAGAGTCCATATTTGCTTTCTCACAATTTACAAATTTTTCCATCAAAAATTTTGTATTTTTCTGGGCTTAGGAAATTTTCAAATATGCTAAGCCTCTGTTAGCTCTGATATCTCTTTTTTCTTTCTTGACTTAAACTAAACTGCCAAGGCATCTAACATTTGTTAAAATCCTTTGCATAAATGGATCCGGTTTTTCTCACTAGTGTAATTTAATGAAAGGAAGTGTGAAGTCTAAATATCTATTTCTATGTGACCTACATAGGTGTGAGTGTGTGTATACATTACCAATTGAGGTGTTTGTTTTTAATGTGCATTATTGTTCAATATACATGATTTTACAAAGCAATATAATTGCTTAAAAAACATTTAAAATGCATCTATCTCTATTATAATATGCATTTTAATTCAGCTCCTATTAAGTCGCAATTTTATCAATGGAAGTTATTTTTGAATTAGTTTATTTTCAGATGTGTTTCATTCCTGATTGATCACTTAAAATAAATATTGACACTTTGTGTTTCTCTAGGAGCTTTGCTGTCAACTAATTAGTGTGCCACATAAAATAAACAAAATTCCCATTAGACTACAACAGCTTTTTTTTGTTGTTGTTGTTAGATGGAGTCTTGCTCTGTCACCCGGGCTGGAGTGCACTGGTGCGATCTCGGCTCACTGCAGGCTCCACCTCCTGGGTTCACGCTATCCTCCTGCCTCAGCCTCCTGAGTAGCTGGGACTACAGTCTCCTGCCACCACGCCCAGCTAATTTTTTTTTTTTTTTTTAGTAGAGATGGGGTTTCACCGAGTGTTAGCCAGGATGGTCTGGATCTGCTGACCTCGTGATATGCCCCCCTCAGTCTCCCAAAGTGCTGGGATTACAGGCATGAGCCACTGTGCCTGGCAACAGCTTTTATAAATGTATGTAAAGTGTATGAATACTTAGGCACTTGAAGAAACAGAATACTAATGTTAGTCAAGAAGGAAAAGGAAGAAGTACTCCCGAAAGTATGCTTCATCTCTTTTTTCTGACGTTCCTATGAGATAATGTATTAGTATCTATCTCCATATTTAAAATAATTTTTTTTCGCAATTTAACATGGTTAATAAGTGAATTAGTTAATGTATGAATCCTTCATAGTCTAACACATAGACCATATTTGTTCTGCCTCCTTAGGAATCATTCTTCTGTTGATATTATTCATAAGTTCAATGAGCTAAAAGGCAGTTTTCCTACCTGGCAGTGTTCTCTTATTTGAAAATTACTTAATAAATTCACATATAAGTTCTTGTAAATTTTTATGGAGAAATGAAATCAATTTTTTCTATTAATTTTTCAATGGGAATAATTTAATATCTTTTTTAACATTATTTCATATTCTGTTGCCACATTTTTTTCTTGAGATTCGTTATCTACTATCAATATCATATTAATTTATACTAAATTATACAGTAATGGTACTTTCTATAATTTTGCTGACCTTCATGCATATAAAGAAATAGTATCTTACACAAGTGTTTCAATAGTCTATGAAATTGTAGGCATGCTCAACTTTTTGTATAATACCTGGAGTTTTAAGTAGGTAGAATGTATCAGTTATCCATTGCCAGAATGGCATGTGAAAATCACGAATCCCAGTGGCTTACATCAGTGAACATTCATTTAGCTCAGGAATCTGTAGGTGAACTGGGCAGTGCCTGCAGACTTAGCTGATGTTGGCAGGGTCTCCTTTATGAGTCTGCAGTAAGCTTTCTGCTCATCTTGGGGCTAGCTGGTTTAAATGGCCTCATTTGTACATTTGGCAATAATTACACTGTTGGCTTCAGTGATTGAGTGTCATGTCTTTCATCCTCCAGTACACTATCCATTTTAAGCAGATTTAAAGTTCCAAGAAAAGGTATAGAAATATGTAAGATCCATAGATGCCTACACCTACTGGTCTGCCTCAACGTCTGGCATTATACTGGCCAAAGAAAGTCAGAAGTGCAGTCAAGATTCAGGGGATGCATAGACCCCACTAGTATCCTAATCATGCAAACTAAAACCACAGTTAAATACTTTTTTAAAGGATTTGAAATATACTTTATTTTTTAGAGCATTATTAGTTTTGCAGCAATATTGAATGGTTAGTACAGAGATGTTCCATATCCTCACTGTCATCTCACAACCACAGCCCGCACCACTATCAACATCCCATACCAAAGTGATACGTTGTCACAATGGATGCACCTACATTGACACATCAGTGTCACCCAATGTCCAGGGTTTATATTAAGCTTCACTCTTTGTATTAAATATTCTATGGGTTTGAAATAGGTATGACATGAGTCCACCATTATGGTCCATTATAGAATAGTTTCACTGCCCTAAAAATCCTCTGTGCTCTATTCATCACTGTCCTCTCCAACCCCTGGCAACCACAGATTATTTTACTCTCTCCAAAGTTTTGCCCTTTCCAGAATGTCATAAAGTTGAAGTCACACAGTATGTAGCCTTTTCTTATTGGCTTCTTTCAATCAGCAATTGCTTTTACAGTTTCTCCATATCTTTTTATGGCTTGATATCTCATTTCTTTTCTGCACTGAATAATATTCTATCATCTTGATGTCCCATAGTTTTTTATCCACTCTCCTAATTGAGCGCATCTTGGTTGCTTCCAGATTTTGTTAATTATAAGTACAGCTATCACAAATATCCACATGTAGATATTTGTATGGAAATAAGTAGTTAACTTCTTTGAGTAAATACAAAAAAGCACAGTTGTTGCATTACATGGTTAGAGTATTTTCAGTTTTGTGAGAAACTGTCAACTGTCTTCCGAAGTGGCTGTACCATTTTACATTCCCATCAGTAATGAATGAGAGTTCCCATTGCCTCAAGTTCCCATCAGCATTTGGCGTTGTTAGTGTTTTAAATACTACTTTCAAGCTTCTCAAATTAGCAAATATATTTTTTTCCTTTCTTAACACTAATTTTAGTCACAAAAATAAGACATCTTTCAAAAGCTCTGCCTTAAATATGTATGTGTATATACATACTTGTGTGTGTATTTATATTTAGATACAAATATACAGCACATATACTTTCCAATTAATTGATATACCAGTGTCTAAAGTTAACTACTCTGAAATCTTATTTAAAATAATGACAATACGTGATTGTTTAGCCGTATTTGGTAATACAAGTGAATTTTTCCTTATGTTTTTGAAGAACAACTTGAAATTTATACCATTCTTAGCATATTAGTTCTTAAAAGGGTAATTACAATATCATGTATTACCCTAAAAAGTAATTACGAAGGTGAAGAAAAAAAATTTATGTCCAAAAAAGTGTATCTCATTTTTATATGAGGCAATGTAAAGATCTAAACAAGGAGAAGAATTAAAGATGCAATAATGCATTTATATGTTTAAAATTAATCATTAAAATTGATTGTCCAAGGAATATTAATAGTTTTGAATAAGTATTTGTGGGACAGCACAAAATGAAAAAATGAGATTCAAAATAATGTATGCAATATCACTGCAAGCCTCTACAAATAATTGATCAGAAAAAGATATTAAGCAAAATACTAAATGTTAAATAGTAAATATCTTATTAGTACTCTTAGAAGTTATTTTTTTCAATTCTTTGCTTGTATTTTTGGTCATTTATATTCAATTAATATGTGTTTTATAATCCAAAAATAAAAAGCAAAATGTATTTGGAAATCTGTGAATTTAACTCCACCATGTTTGGTATAAAATGGCCTTATTTTCTTTTCTCTAACTAAAATTTAGAAAGTGTTATTGGTGAAAATCTAAATGTTTTACAGATCTTATGAAGTAATAATAATACTTACAAATAATACTATGCTAATTAAACCCCATGTTTCTGTGCTATTGGCTACATTTTACTTAAGACAATTAGAAATAAGTATTCAATTTTCAAAGCAAACAAACTATTTTCTTCAAGATTAAAGGAGATTTTCAAACCTGCCAACATGAGATTACTCCATATTTTACTAAAGGTACACCTGATTTCAGACCAGCAAAATTTCCCTTTTCTCATGTCTATCTGCAAAAATTTGTATCAAGCAGGGGAAAATTCTAACCAACCTGGGAAAACCTGTATAGGAACCCAGTCTTCAGTTATGAAGCATTGGATATTTGATAAATAAGTATTTTAATGCTCTTCATCAATTATTTGCATATTAAAATGAATTTAGTCCCTAAGAAACAGGCTAAGTAACTAGCAGTTTGCAACCTGTATTTTCCTATTGGGTGCCAAGAAGCCAAACTTGGCCATCCTGATTTTGTTTCCTTTGGTACTATAAGGATGAAAGAACTTGACTCTCCTTCTCACTAATCAGGTCTCATTCTTGCACCTACTGTGGTATATTTATACCATCCTATGTTTGCTTAACAATTGGGCTACATTCTGAGAAATGTGTTCTTAGACAATGTTATCCTTTTATGAACATCATAGAGTATACTTACACAAATCTATGTGATATAGCCTCCTAAGGGCCTAGGCTATATGGTTTAGCCTTTTGCTCCTAGGCTAAAAACCTGGACAGTATGTTACTATACGAATACTGTAGGCAATTGTAATCCAATGGCATTTGTGTATCTAAACATATCTAAGTATGGATAAGGTATAGTAAATAGATGGTATAAATGATAAAAAATGGTATACCTGTATAGGCACTTACCGTGAATGGAGAGTGCAAGACTAGAAGTTGACCTGGGTGAGTCAGCGAGTGAGTGGTGAGTAACTGTGAGGCCTAGGACATTACTGCCTGCTACAGTAGACTTCATAAATATCACGTATGTTGACTACACTAAATTCATAAGAAAATGTTATCTTTCATCCATAATGAATTAACCTTTATCTTATTATAACTTGTTATATTTTATAAACATTTTAATTTTTAAAACTTGTTTCTATTTTGTAATAACACTTATCTTAATACACAAAAAATATTGTACGGCTGTATTTGGATTTATATTCCATAAGCTTTTTTTCTATTTTCTCTTCTTTGTTTTCCTTTTTTGCTTTCTAAATCTTTTTTTTTGAGATGGAGTTTCACTTTTCTTGCCCAGGCTGGAGTGCAATGGCATGATCTCAGCAGCTCACGGCAACCTCCGCCTCCTGGGTTCAAGTGATTCTCCTGCCTCAGCTTCCAAGTAGCTGGGATTACAGGCATGTGCCACCATGCCCAGCTAATTTCCTATTTTTAGTAGAGACGGGGTTTCTCCATGTTGGTCAGGCTGGTCTCGAACTCCCAGCGTAAAGTGATCCTCCTGCCTCGGCCTCCCAAAGTGCTAGGATTACAGGTTTGAGCCACCGTGCCCGGCCAACCTGTTTTTTAAATCAAAACACAAACACACACATTAGTCTAGGCCTACACAGAATCAGGATAATCAATATCACTGTCACCCACTTCCGCATCTTGTCCCTTTGAAGGTCTTTAGGGCCAATAAGATGCGTGGAACTGTTATCTCCTACGATAACAATGCCTTCTTTCGGGTTGCCAGAACAATGCCTCCTGAAGGACTTGATGGAGGCTGTTATACAGTTAACTATCTTTTTTAATAAGTAGAAAGAGTATACTCTAAAATAATGATAAAACGTGTAGTACAGTGAACACATGAGCCAGTAACATAGCTATTTGTTATCATTATTAAGTATGATGTATTGTATATAATTGTATGTGATATACTTTTATACAACTGATAGCAAAGGAGGTTTGTTTAGACCAGCATCACCACAAACGTGTGAGTAATGCATTGCACTATGATGTTATTACAGTTATAATATCACTACTATGCCACAGGAATTTTTCAGCCCTTATGAGACCCCCGTTGTATATATAACCCATCTTTAACTGAAATGTTGTATGCAGTGCATGACTGTATATGCATATTTTAAAACAGGGCATTGCTTTCTCAGTTGGTAAGCTTCATTCATTTAATTTGCCTTGGTAATTTTCTTTTGCGTATCCTTTACTTTTGGTTAAATGCAAAAGAAACTTATAAGTCTTATAAAATAGCAAACTCATGTGGTTCTACTATAACCTATATAAGGACAACCTCTTTTATTTAATTTTTGATGTATTTTACCCAATCAAGATTTCTTGGAATTTAATCTATGTGTTATGTGAAGAGATGTCTTCATGTGCCCACTGGAAAAGAGATATATGTTCAGTTCTTCCTAAAGCTTACCTTTAAAGTAGCAAGTGCAATATACTATGCTATTATACTGAAATAATTTCCGAATATGTCTTATTTTCATGAAAATTTGTGACAGACATAACATTTATTGACTCATCACATTTATTTGGATATGCTCCACTCCTAAAAATAAATCACTGCAGTCTATTTCGTTAGAATTGCGAATAAAATCCTTCCTGAGTTTTATTAACCTCAGTGTCTATTAGATTTCCTACTGCTAATCCCCTAGTTCTTAGGTAATTCTGTATTCATTTGCCTACAGTTTTTAAATAATTTTTTCAGTAATTATTTCTCAAATGGAGAAATACTGAGATTAAAGGCAGACAAATACTTAAAAACTGCAGACGCCTTGCAAACTTTCACCAATATAAAAATCAACCAAAACCAAATGCCTGCATTTAGAAGAGATCTGGCCTTCTCTTTTGAGAACATCAAACATATAATATCTTGCTCAGTCACGTCTAAAGTAAATAATAAATATGTTCGCTTCACTTATTCACTGAGTTACATGTAATGGGTTATTCCACAGGGATGCGTAGTGTTAAAGCTAATTCAATACAACTCTCTGTATTATTCACTGGAGACTATATAGAAAGTAAATGTCTGATTTTTCTGTTTCTTAGTTAAAGAAAATGTATTCTAAGTATTTTCTAGTCAGCTGTTGACAGTTTAAATATTGCTATGTTACCTGAAACAAATGATTATTAAAAAGTTAGACCTACTTTTTGGTCATTCCCCCTGTTGAATGTTGTCCCCAAAATTGTTCTCTTTCATTTTTAAATCTTGAATTAAAGACTTTAGTTCAAGTCTTTGTGTTAGAAACCTATACATGCAGAGCTCTGCTTGGAGATATGATAAGCTATACCAGTATGGCCATAATTTTTCAAATGCTATGGCTAGTGGAAGAAACAAATCTGTGACTCAAATTAATTCTTCTTTTTTTTTTCCTATAGGTAGTTTCTAGACACATTCTTTGCTCTTCTTGTCCTGGGGGTGTGGGGACTGCTATCATATCAACTTTCCATTGCAGGCAATTCACCGTCTTATTTAGGGCCAACTGTATTATCTAACTAAAACAAAGCTTTGAGATTTAGGTTCATTTATATAGCTCTACATTCTAAAGAAGTGATAAATTCATTAAGACATCTGACAGTGAGGTACGTCAAAGCATTTTCCCTTACTATTTTGTTTTATAGACGTGTATCTATAAATTTTGTTTTATACAACTTTTGTTTCATAAAATATTTACCTGTAAACAAATACAGAAATTATCAATCTGAAGTCTATGTCTGACGTCTTGTGTCATGTCTTCAGAGTATTGGTGGTGATATCAGAAGACATTTGTTTTCAAAATGCTCGTGTGAGTGCTGATATTATTACTTCTAAAAATAAGTCACTGTAAGCTGTTTCATGAATATTGTGGATAAAATTCTTTCCTGAGAGTTATTCGCCTCAGTCTATACCATTCCCTACTGCTAATTCCCTAGCTCTTAGATAATTTTGTATTCATTTGGCCTGCATTTTTTAAGTGTCCTTAAGTAGAGAAATATCAAGACTGAAAGCTTGCTATTTGGTGTTTTCAGTAGCAAAATTGTATCTTTAGATCATCTGTCCTTGAAATCCAGAGTGATCCTGGCAGCCTCCTGATAGCAAAGTAGTGTTTGCCCACAAACTCTCATGCATAAACAAACACACACATACACAACAGGAAAAAAAACAAAAAAACTCTTATTTTAGTGAATTTGGAAATTAAATATTGAAAACTACCCTCCTGTGCTCCAAATAGTGACCTGAATCTGAATTCTGAAGCTCCAAGGAGAATTTCACAGTTTCAGCAATCAGGACCTTTCCTGACCTTTTGTTCTTATTTGATCTCTCAACTACAACACAGAAACTAATTGGCCAGTGTTTGTGCCTGGCAGGGAGGAGGATAAAGAACAGTTTATGATGTGTATTTTCTAAAGTGCAGGTGTCTTACATCTGTCTTGGGTTCCATTGCTTTTTCTATGTAGATGAGAACGTAAATAGAAATTACCTCTCAGAGAAAGGTGTGAGTGTGTTGCTAAAATTGGGTCAGGTAAGTTTTGAATGGAAAACATTAGAAGAGCAGGGATGAGAAGTGTCCACTGCTATTTTGAATTTACTGTTAATGTTTTCAAAGGTGTTTATTTTCTGTGTCTTCTGACTTCATACAATTCTATTCATATTGAAAGTAGGCACATTCATTTTATTACATCCCTATTCGTGGATTTGTTAATTTGATAAATATTTAAACTACTGCAAAAACAAATTCTTTGAAGACTGATGTGGGAAGATTCACCTAAAATCAGTGGAAGCAATATTATATAAAAAGAGCTTTTTGGTTATTAAATATTGATAGCCAACCGTTATAATCTAAGATTTCATGAATCTAAAATCATGATTGCATTGAATTATTTTTTAAAATTTCTTTGGAAAAACAACATTGAACTTATATATGAGCTGTCTTTTTAAAAAGTAAATCTGCAAAATTAATAAAGAAGACTTAGTTATGCATTAATGATCCGGGCATGACACTAAAATTAAATTTGAATTTAATAATAATAATAATAATTTAATGATAATTTAATAAGGACACTAAAATTAAATTTGATCATATAAAGTAGCTTGAATATCAAATGTAAAATATTTTTTCTTTATGCATTGTATTTGTGTCTTTATTTATTAATTGGTACTTCATAATATTGTCATTGTAAGACCAATCATATTTACCCACATAAATATTCTGGAAAATTATCTGAGAGACTTGACTTGGAATTCAGTATATTCATCTCAGCGACTGAGCCAATGATTTAGTTTTACTTATAGTAATCCCCTCCTTATTGTGTACTTGAATGCTATATTTAAACCTGCTTTTTTTATCTTTATTTTTTTGAAATGAAGTCTTGCTCTATTGCCCATTCTGTAGTGCAGTGGTGTGATCTTGACTCACTACAACCTCCGTCTCCCGGGTTCAAGTGATTCTCCTGTCTCAATCTCCCAAGTAGCTGGGATTACAGGTGAACACCAGCATGCCCAGCTAATTTTTGTATTTTTAGTAGAGATGGGGTTTCACCATGTTGGCCAGGCTGGTCAAGAACTCCTGACTTCCAGTGATCTGCCCACCTCTGCTTCCCAAAGTGCTAGGATTAAAGGTGTGAGCCACCGCACCCAGCCCATAAACCTACTTATAAGAACACAACATACACTACATCAATAATCAGGAATAAAATTTTTGAAATTCTCATTGCTGAAGGATGTAGGCCATTTGGTTAATAATGTAATAGTAAGTGTGTCTTGTTTGAATTTTTAATGGAATCAGTAATGAATATATAAAAATTGTCATAGTGCTCTATCCTGTGGTAAATAGTATAAAAATATTTACTTATTTTTGATTCAAAATTATGTACTTGTTTATGTCTAAGAGGACATATGAATATTGAATATAAATGGACAATTTCCACTAAAGATAAATAGAAGTTCTGTTTCCAAGTAAACATAGTCTGAGACAATGACTGTTAATATAAATGTATCTATTCAAAAGCAGTAAATGTAATCAAATGCTTTTAGTTTTCCAAAGACAACTTTTGATTTTCTTAAATGGTAGCTTTATTTCCTCCATTTATACGAATCCATATGTTATCATAGGTGGGCAGAATCATATAATATTGTATTATTAGAACTATATCTTTTTATTCAAAAAGCAGCCAGTACAATCTCTTATTTGGTGGATAACTATAATGAGAAAATTATTTCATTGCAGTTACTGAAATAACCAAATAATAAATTGCTTAATTATGACAAGTATAAATCATAATTATAACTAAAGAGACTATTCACATTAACTCATTTCTCTTAAAAGCCCAATGAAAGAATTGTCATTATTATCGTCACTTAGAAGTTAAATTAACTTACCCAAAGGCACACAGCTACTAAGTAGTCAAATATGTAGTCAAACAGAATTTGAACTCAGTCCAAAAATGCTATATTACTATGGTACTTGTGTGTCATTTATGGGTTAGATCTAAGATTATTTATTCATTTATTATTTTATAGAGAGGTGATAATTTTAAAGATCTTGCCTTGCCAGTACTAAATAACCAGTGTAGTCCAAGTTCTTAAATAAGATGACCAAGTAGGATCCGTGATTCCTCACTTTTTACAGTAAATATATTTTGTGATCGAACCTAAAGATGACCTTGAGAAATTTATCTTAAGTGATTACAGCACCATGGACAAGGATGGAGATTTGGTCTCATTATACAATACTTTTTGTGCCCTTGTAACTTGTAGGTGAACTGGTTATTTTAAGTTACATTTCCAGAATAATGATGGAGGCTATCTAGACTTCATTTTTACCCAATCATTGTGTAATAATGACTTTAGTGAAGGGTAAAGGGTGTTTTAAGAACTCAGCAGAGTCACAGGATGCTTAGAAATGTCCAGACCATAATTAATATACGTCACAATTTTGAAAGTTAAATAATAGATTAGAAAGAATGTTTGAACAAATTTCTAGGAGGAGTCTGAATGGAGAAAGTCTGAAAGAAGTCAAAGTATATAACCACATTAGTACAGTATTAGGAGGAAGAAACCAAAGCATTCTGAAGTACTTACATAGTTTTATTTTAATCATACTTAGAACAATTGTAAAAATACATGTAATATATAATTATGTTATATTACATATAATGGTGCCAATGTTCCTAAGTAAAATATCCAAGCAGAACAGACAGATTAAAGCAAAACCAGTCAACATGACACAAAGTGTAATAGCTCAGTGTTTGTACTTAAGCTTGTTTACAATCACTGGTTTTCCCCCTTTCTAGCTGAATGAATTTGAAGAAGTTTTTAAGGCCCTATATATGTCAGTGTTATTAACTTCATTTGTTAAAGAAAAGGTAATTGTAGCTAACTCATTGGATACTTTGATGATTAAATGTAAATAGCACCCTTAGCAGAGAGATCTAAAAATGATGGCTGTTTCAGATATTTTTTAAATATGAAATACACCAATAAAAATCCATAATAACAACCCAAAATGATGCAAATAAAAACACATAAACCAAAACACTGCAAAAGTTTCTACAATTATGCTAATCAACGGAGAGAAGTGATGTAGTATCTTTTAAAACTATGTGCCAGGAATACTAACTTGGTTTAAGAGAGTCCACAATCTGTTTCCTTACTGTCCCCAGCTCAGAAATAGGAAAGAGAATCTGTGTATAAATAGCTCAGTGCTCTAAGTAACAGGATGGACAAATCTCCTTTATGCTTTTAAGGCCAAATATTAGTACAGGATAGAAAATTTAGTTAAAGTGTCTGTAAGGTTTCCTTTTGTTTCTCTGTTCCTTTTCCAAAATATACTAAAAAGTCATTAGTGAATAAAAGAATTTTCATCTTCTTCTTTATTCCATAATTCTGCAATTTTGTTGATAGTGCCCTTTTCTCCTGGTGGGGATGAAATGAAAGAGGCAAATGTAATCTCTGCATTTCTTGGGGATTATAAATGAGGGTTAAGATATTAGAAAGAAAACTATAAAAACCCTAGAAGACAACCTAGGCAATACCATTCAGGAAACAGGCATGGGCAAAGACTTCATGACTAAAACACCAAAAGCAATAATAACAAAAGCCAAAATTGACAAATGGGATCTAATTAAACTAAAGAGCTTCTGTTCAGCAAAAGAAAATATCATGAGAGCGAACAGGCAACCTACAGAATGGGAGAAAATTTTTGCAATCTGCCCATCTGACAAAGGGCTAATATGCAGAATCTACAAGGAACTTAAACAAATTTACAAGAAAAAAAACAAAAAAGCTCATCAAAAAGTGGGCAAAGGATATGAACAGACACTTTTCAAAAGAAGACATATTTGCAGCCAACAAACATGAAAAAAAGCTCATCATCACTGGTCACTGGAGAAATGGAAATCAAAACCACAATGAGATACTATTTCACACCAGTTAGAATGACAATCATTAAAAAGTCAGGAAACAACAGATGCTGGAGAGGATGTGGAGAAATAGGACGGCTTTTACACTGTTAGTGGGAGTGTAAATTAGTTCAACCATTGTGGAAATCAGTGTGGTGGTTCCTCAAGAATCTAGAATCAGAACTACCATTTGACCCAGCAATCCCATTATTGGGCATATACCCGAAGGATTATGTATCATTTTACTAATAAGACACATGCACACACATGTTTATTACAACAGCAATGACTTGGAACCAACCCAAATACGCATCAATGATAGACTGGATAAAGAAAATGTTGCACAGATTTACCATGGAATACTACGCAGCCATAAAAAAGAATGACTTAATGTCCTTTGTGGGGACATGGATGAAGCTGGAAACTGTCATCCTCAGCAAACACAGGAACAGAAAACCAAACCCCTCATGTTCTCACTCATTGTGGGACCTGAACAATGAGAACACATGGACACAGGGAGGGGAACATCACATACCAGGGTCTGCCAGGGCGTGGCGGTAAAGGGGAGGGAGGGCATTAGGACAAATACCTAATGTATGCAGAGCTTAAAACCTAGATCTTCGGTTGATAGTTGCAGCAAACCACCATGGCACATGTATACCTATGTAACGAACCTGCACATTCAGTACATATATCCCAGAACTTAAAAAAAAAATTAGAGAAAATGACACCTGTTTATTTATATCTGATAAATATATATATGTGTGTGTGTGTTATGTTCTTATATATACACATATGTTAATGTTCTTATGTATATATACATATGTATGTTCTCATCTCTATATATACATATATACATAAGAACATTAACTTTACCTGTTTTGATATAACTGTGAAGAAATGAAGTTAACATCAACTAAACAATCATAACAAGCAATAAAGAACAGTTAAGGCAAATATAAATGTTTCTTTGTTCATGAATAAGAAGAACTCCAAAATTGAACATGTGACAAGTAAAAGTTTGTTTTACAAGAGAACGATGTACTACTTATCAAGATAAAAATTCTTTCCATGAGACAATATAATTATTTTATGAAGCAGAACGCTTTACAAATGACTACTATCCTCAATATAAAATCAAAAGGAATTATGTAATAAGATATGTGATCACCAACATAAGGACATTATGAAATTAAACAAAGCAGTTAAACAGGTAGTGAAAATGTGATCAAGTTGCATACACTAAAAAATAGATGTGATTGGAGAAAAATTAAATAAATGAGACAGAAATAAAGCCATTGAAACAACCCCCAAACTCTGCGAATCAGTGGAAGAGTTAGAAAAAGATTGTAAAAAGGGAAGATGTAGAGAAATAATGTAACAGATACCCAGTCTAGAATATAAATTTTTAAAATAAGAAACCAAGCAAAAAACTCAAAGGCAGGTGAAAGTTTGTAGTAGAAAGGTAATATTCAGCCATAAAAAATTCTCATAGTAGATATTAATACTCATGATAATTCTAATGAAAAAAGATCAACACCAAGACGAGATTGATAATAATTTATAAACCTAACAAAAAGACAGAAATTTGTAAAAAAAAAAAAAATTAAGCAGAGAAAAAAGCCATTATTTTCTAGGAATATAAACGTAGTACAAGTCTTTGAATGAAAAGCATTGTGCACTGCAGAGTCATAGATACACAGAGGACCTCCTCTACCGGGATAGTTTCTTTTATGTCGTTTCCTCTGGATTTCCCTTGAATTTTAAATTCTTCATAGTTTATTTTATAGGCTCTTTCCTTGTCAGGCTTCTTAAATTTTGTCTCAGCATGTTGTGTTCACCTGTTTCTCTTTTCACTGTACGTGTTCTTCCTAGGTGATCTCATCAGCTGGTCCACCTCTATTTTTAAATTAAAGCAAACAAACCAACAAAGGACTTCTATCTGACATCTCTGCATTCCAGGCTGGTATGGAACTGGAGGCCGTTATCCTCCAAACTAACAGAGGAACGGAAAACCAAATACTTCATGTTCTCACTTATAAATAGGAGCTAAATCATGAGAACACATGGACACATAGAGGGGAACAACACACACTGGGGCCTTTTGGAGAGGGGAGGATGGAAGGAGGAAGAAGATCAAGAAAAATAACTAACAAGTACTAGGATTAATACCTGGAGGGTAAAATAATCTCTACAACAAACCTCCATGGCACAAGTTTACCTGTGTACCAAACGGGTACTTGTACCCCTGAAGTTAAAATAAGTTTTAAAAACAAAGCAAAAAGCAAAAAACAAACAAGCACACAAACAAACAAAGAAAAAAAACAGGTGCTGGAGAACCCCACCAATCTGCCCCCAGTATCCTCTTGTTTGGAAGTTGCCCAGAATAAAACTTGCCTCCTTTTCTCCCTAGGCTTTCCTGAACCCTGAGTTCCCTAATTTTATTGAGGACTTTCACATGGTCTCTTCTATGGTTCTTTTTATTAATTAGGGTTCTCCAGACAAACAGAAGCAATCGGATGTATATAGAAAAAGAGAGACAAGGAGAGATGTTACAGAATTGGTTCACATGGTTTTGTATTAGAGGCTGAAAAGTCCGAAATATTCAGGTTAGGCCATTTGGCGGGAGGCCCAGGGAAGATACGACGCTTTAGTTCCAGTCCGATGATAGTCTGCTGGCAGAATTCTATCTTCCTTTGGGGAAGTCAGTCTTCTTTCTTTTAAATTCTTTAACTGATTGGATGAGTCCCGCTCGTATTATGGAAGATAACCTGCTTTCCTCAAAGTCTGTTGATTTAGATGTTGATCTTATCTGAAATATATTTCTTTAGCACCACCACACCAGTGTTTGACAAAATATCTGGGTACTTTGGCCCAGCCAAGTTGACACATGAAATTAACCATCACATAATTTAAATAGCTTTCTAATTGACCTACTTCAAATCCATCCTTCGTATTGCAATTAGAGGGAACCATCTAGAATGAACACTTGGTCTATCTTAAAATATTTGTCAGACTCTTCATTGCCTAACAGATAAAGTCCAGCTGGCTCCTTAACACAGTATACAACACCTTTTACAACCTAATTCATGCCTAACTCTTCTGCCTCACTTACACCACTCAATAGCCAAGATTTTGTGCTCCAGTAATAAGCAGCTGCTGGTAGATGCTTTTGCTTTTACAAGAAAGGCCTTATTGTGTTATGCTTAAGGAGAAAAGTTATAATCGTTCTTCTAACATCTGCTATGACACTTTCTCCATAGCAAGTATATCAGCTATTTAGGTTCACAAACACCTTTTCTTATGTTAGTAATTTCACCATAGAAACCCTAGAAGAGGGCCACAGTCCTCACTTCCACAGGTTGGGTTAAGTTTCTCTTGGTTCACCCATGGCATCTAGAATGTTCTACTCTTGCTTCATTTACATCATATTAAATGCATCTGTTGATGTTTTATTCATTCCCACTTGACTGTAGAGTTTCTGAAAACAAGCCCTGTGTGTTATTTATATTTCTATTCCCAAGGATTTAAATACAGCCTGACATAAAGTTGTGCACAAAAAATCCATTTTAAGGATTGCCTTCACTAAACATCAAAAGCATTCAGAGACATGATAAAAATAAGTAAAAATAGCAAATACAAATGTAGGATGGGGACAAGCTGACATGTTTCAATAATTATAATTATTCTAACAGCAGAGAAGGGATATTTTGAAATATGCACCAGATAGAATATCTATGCATATGCTTTAAAATTATATTCTGTCGCAGTGAAAGATGTCCAGTGGGCCTAATTAACTTTAGTGGTATTCATCTGGAATCATTTAGAATGGAGAGTACAGCAATCAGATGTATGACTCAGTTAAAAATATCTGTGATGGATAAAACAAAGCACAGCAAACAAAAGAGTTGTACCTGGAGATAGAGGGTCTCTTTGTATTTTTATCCATTCCTTTCTCCATGCCCCTTCCTCCTGATAAGGACATAGAATTCACCCTCCCACATTTACATCTTCTCTATAGAAACTATAACAGCTCTTTAGCGTTCACAAACACGTTTTCTCATGGTAGCAATTTCCCTGTGCAAACCTTATATGAGGGGGGAACATTCAATGATATAGTTGAGCTTGATAAAACTGACATTATTAGCATGTTTTCTTTTATTAAGTCAGGGTAAGAGATAGAGAACAGTATTAAATCTCTGATGGATGGGAAGGAGAAAGTAAAGAGATTTTCAACTGTTCCAGGAGAAGAGCTCAAGAAGTGAAAAAAAAGAAAAGAAAGGAAGAGAAGAGAAGAGAAAAGAGATGAGAAGAGAAGAAGAGAAGAGAAGAAAAGAGAAGAGAAGAGAAAGAAGAGAAGAGAAGAGAAGAAAGTCAGATACTAGGGTTCTTAAACTTTCCTAGGGGAAGAATGAGGCCAAATATTGAAATATTATCTTTATTGAAGAAATAGCTTATAACTTGTAATTATTTTTCTCTGTCTTGTTTGGATCTTTTATAGCAAAGTGCCTTGTAGAGGGCCCCCACATTGACATAGGTTGCCCAAAAACTGAGTGGAAATATGGTTGTCATATTTAGACAGAGATATGCAATGATACTGCCCTGGACGACCCCCCACCCCGGCCTTGAAAAGGAAGTAATAGTGAAGAAATGCAGTTCATGTGTGCTCCCAAGATGACAGAAATTAGTTATAATGAGAGTCAGTAGACTCCGAGTAGAGTTCTGAAGTCGTGCAGGAGATAACTCTATCGCAGAGCTTACAGAGTGGACATCTTTAACCAGGAGATGGATAGTGAATACTGCTGGGTATTCAGAAGAGCTGTTGGAGTCATGATGGGACTGTGTCAATAGCAGGAGCAATTGCATTGCCTGGCTTGTGTTAAAATCACAACTCTTGCAATTCATCCTCCCTTCGTAGCTCTCAAGAAGGTATTTTGAATTTCCTTTTTATAGAATCTTGGCTTATGACTTACTTAATTTTTTATAGCTTCCTAGTGACGAAAATGCTTTATAGTAGGTCACTTCTCTGCTCAACAGTGAAGACTAACAAGTATTAAAATAATTGTTGGTGTTTTCTTTTTTGTGGCACTTGTATCTTCACATTAACCCATGATGAAATTAAGGTTGAATGGGAAAAAAATGGAAAGCCCTTAGTTTTGTTAAAATATTCCTCATGATCTTCTACACTTATACATGGACACACAGACTGCTTTGAGCAGCATATACCAGGGTCAAAGGAATTATGTTTAACTGCTTCTATTTCCATGGTACCCAAGGGAAAAAAAATCACCAATTGAAACCTTTTTGGAGATTTTCTGTTGGCTTAAATTATAGAAATTCCTCTAAAATTCCTTTCAGGTTTTTTTTTCATTAAAATTTTATATAGTAATAATTTCTATATGCTAAGGAGCTGGTTTTATTTGATCTGAAGCATGAAAAGAAATCAAAAGTAGATCTAGTTCAAATAACTTTAATTTTAGATCAAATTTAGATAGCATTTGCTCTTTGTATGTGTTGTATGTTTACAGTGCGATACGGAAGTCATCATAAAATCAATGATTCCAGATCATTTTTCTGACTTTATAGCAATTTTGAGCTTAATTTAATACTTATTTTTACTTTTTACAAGATATATTTTCTTATCAACATAAATGAATTGTTTCTTTTATCTATGCCATATTTGACCCAGCATCCTTTGCTAGAAATGTACCTTTTCATTAGAGTATAATTGCAAAGACAAAAATGTGATATACTTCAAAATACTTTTCATATGTATATGCTAAAGAAAATGCAGAATTTCTAGGGCATTTTGAGACTTAGTGTTTATTTTGAATGTATTTAATATGAATGTATTTCCCCAGTTTTGTTCATTTTAAACTGATATCTGCCAAAGCTCCAATTTACCACCTAAGCTTATTGACTTATCATTTTTTTAATTTATATTTTGAAAAAATGTAAGATCGTCAATAATTTGTAAAATAGTATAGAATTCCCGTGTACCCTCACACACATTCCCTGAATGTTAATATTTTACATGCCATCATGGTTTTTAATATTACTTCAAGAATTTTTCTCTAACTTGGATAATTAAAATACAAATATGTCTTGCTTTGTTTCCCTACAACCCTAATCCATTCTCCAAAATGGCTCCAGAAACATCTTTAGAAATTTTGGTGTCACTCTTCTTAATAAAATTGTGTGCAATCTTAGAATGATAGAATAAGATGATATTTATAAATGAAAGCAAAAATTAAGTGACTTATGTAAATCTAATAAATTTTATTTCCCTTTTCATAAAAGTTATGAAGGCTTAACACTGCAAAAGAAGTTTAATAATAATAGGATTTCTTTCCTACGTATTTAAGTTGTATTTTGGGGTAGATGAAATAATGTTAATTACAGCTTGTGTGGGGCACAGGAGGAAATAATAAAGATTGTCATTGCTAATCAAGTGAAATCCATGATGTGACCTTTTACCAGATGTAATCTTTTTTCTTACAATGGCCCATTGCATTTACTTTACTAATATTATTCTTAGATGCATTTTTAGTCATATAGAGTTTTTACGAGAAAGCAAGCAGACTTTTTTTTCCTGTTCATGGAAATATGTTAAACTTTCTTTTAGGCCACATAGATGGCTTACAATTAAAAATAAGAAAACAGTGCATTTTTTAAAACACAGAACATTTGAAATCTTTGCTAATCAAATTTAAGTAATCAAATCTAAATAACTTGTAATTTTAATAATATCGGTAAAGCCCTAAACAAAATGTTCATACTGCTTTAGTTGAATCAAATGTTTGTGTACAATTAGTGCATAAACAGATGCAGAAAAAAGCAGGCACAAATTATTAGATGAAGTTTTTATACTAACTAATAAAAAATCACAGAATATGATTAAGCAAATCTAGAAGGTCCAGGGACGCTATTGAAGAGATATGTTATTCTCACATTATCGATTTAAGTGTGAAATATCTAAGAACAATAATGTTGATCTGAGAAACTACATTCTTTCCCTTATGCTTATTCATCAGATGGTACAGTATTACATGGTCTGAGCAAACATTTTCAAAAATCACAATATTAGTAATATCAGCCTAAAATATTTAGGATTCTGTGATGTGCATCAGATATTGAAAAAGACATAAAAGTTGTACTTTCTTTCAATGAGTTTATAATTGGTTTGGAGGCGACAGAATTGCATATTCTTACCGTTGTACCCTTTCTCTCCCCTGAAGGCAGATGGCCAGTTTTGATTAAGGTTCCTCCTCCCTCCTGTGCGGTAATTAGCTATTTCCTCAACAGTCTCCTGTCCCAGATCATGAGCACCTCAAAAATAAGACTGTTTCTTATTTGGTTTATTTCCCATGCCTGTAAAATTCTCCTCATATATTAGATGATCAACAAATATTTAGTTACTAACTGGATAAAGGAAAGAGTGAAGGTTAATGATGCAAGATGACAATGCTAGAAACTAAATATACAGTTCTTCTTAGAAACTTTCCAGTAAGAAGAAATAGTCACTCATTTCCTCTCAAATATTAAAAGTTTCAAAGAATTTAGCCAGAAAGAGCTCTACAAAACAGCTTATCTCCCCACCATTTTCACTGAACACCAATGAGTCCTTCTTCTGTTTCTGCACCTGCTTCCCTCTTCTCTGTGCCAGCCAGGTCTTCTCTGCTCCCTCATATTTCCTGCTACCTCATTACTTCAGCTTTCACCTGGCATCTTAAAACTTCTCTGGCCTCAACATTTCAGCTCCTGTTTCCAACTCCAAGTGGCTAGATTCCCGAAGGATGTATTGGGATCTTTTTAGCCCAAATAACATTTGTCTGACTACACGCTTGAATCTCTTGCTGCAGCTCCTGTAGAGATTTTTCCCTCTGTTGAGCACATACCCCTGGTAGAATGAGTCTTGCTTCTGTGTCCCCTCACTCCTCAGCTGTCTTTCTTCATTATGCTTGCTCTCATTTTTGTTTTCACAGTTCTACCAACATGCTGTCATTTTGAAGGTATTCATTCACCATGAAAGGATGAAAACTGAGGGCTGTGTAAACATATCTCACACAGAAATTCTTCCAAAACTTTTCTGATCACTCTTCACATAAAATTAATAATTATTCCTGTTTGGAGGAAAGATATATTTTGTTTAATGGTGTTCAAACTTATCATCTGCCATGAATTACAAAAATTGTAATCTAAAAGCAGAAAAATCTTCTGTTGATGGATAAAAGAGTACACTTGAATATCAGAAAAGAGCCTGGCTGATCCTAGATTGGCACTTAGATCTTCAAAAGTATGTCATCATGAGTTTCTTTGAAACAAAAAGCACATTTAGAATATATCTAAATGTTCTATTTGCTATCATAGGGTAATTTAAATCTAATAATCTTTTTCTTCCACATTACTCATTAGCATAGAATGTTTTTAAAAATCTCAATCAATAATGAATATAATTCAATAAACTCTTCAAAAATTAAAAAAAAGATTTCCACTGGGCCTTTAAATATTTTAATTAGATAAGAATAGGTCCAATTTTTTTTAGTGTTGCTAATACAAAAATGTAACAAATTCTTAAATTTTACAAAAATACGTTAGATGTACACAAATAAAATTTTGAAAAGAAAGTAATGGAATTTTGTTCTCACTCATAGGTGGGAACTGAACAATGAGAACACTTGGACACAGGGTGCCGAACACCACACACCAGGGCCTTGTTGTGGGGTGGGGGAAGGGGGAAGTGTAGCATTAGGAGATATAAATTGCAGTCAATTTAAGTGAAATAGTTTAGTCTTCTTTTTCAGTTATTCTATCCTATGGTAACACCCCCCTCTGCTCCCTCCCCTCCCCACACACAAAGCAAGTTTTCACTGTAAGGCATAAATGCTAGATACATTTTCCCTAAACTCTCAATGAGCCAGCTTCAAAGTTCAGATTGTGATAGTTTCCTCTTACATTTGTGTGTATCATCATTTCCTAGGAAGTGGATGCTATTCCACTTGCTCCCACAAAGCATAAGAACTGTTAGCTCTCTTTATCTTGCTGCTTATTCCTGTTCTGAAACACCACAGTTTTAAAATTCCAAGTCATGTCAGTGTCTGTCTCTTTCATTTATCAAATCTGTGTAGTAATCGTTGAGGACACAGGGAGGAATTATGTTATTGGTGGCTCCAAAGACCATTATCCACTTTCTACCTGCTAAAGACCACTAGTTAGCTTTACTAAGACTCCATTCAGCTTTACTGGAAGGTTTACTCTAACCAGCTTCTGCTGCTGCAAAGTAAATATATTCCTGAAATTGAAATTTTTTTTTCAGATTCTGGGGCTCAAATTAATTTCTTTATCATCTGGATACCTCTGTGATTTTTAGTGCCTTACTTTGATCACACAAGCATACCTCAATCTCCGTGTCTTTATAAAATACCATTCTGGTATTTCCACAGTATTTTCAATAGTTCTTTAACTAAAACAACTACATGGAAAGATTTAAAATGTACTGATTGCTAAAGAAAAATGATTTTCTATTTTGAAAGCATTAAATCAACTACTTTTACATTTGTTTGACAAAATTAGCTGTTTTAATTTATGTTTTATATGTAGAATTTTAATTGTGATATCCTATTAAATTAAGGCTGGTTTCACGGGTCCTAGAAAATTCTTACTTAAGGACCCAAATAGCTATCAAATGTATTTAATCTCTTGCTTCCTTACATATGATAACATTAATTACATCTTCAAATTATAATCTACTAGACATTCCTAGTAGATGGTCTTAGAAGTTTGGGATGTGGTTAGGATTTGAATAGGAAACGAAATAAACTAGTAGGGAAGGAGACAGTATTGAGGTTTGAGGGGTAGAAAAAAAGAGGGAAGAATCTATTAAGTGACATTTATCAAGTTACTCTTTATTATCTTCATGGCTGTCCTGTGTATCCATTCATAACTCATAAATTCTCAGGGTTATTTTAGAATTCTTACATTTTTGGAAACTTCTGGACTGCCAACTACTGGCAAATCTCAGGTCTTTCCTTTATGGCTTCTTCACCCTTCCAGTTTGGTGAGCAGGAGGAAGTGGTGCCCAGTGGTTTCTTCACTCTGGTAGCTCAGCAAGCGGGAGGGAATGTTACAGCTTTTTCATTCCCACAGTTCAGTGAGTTTCAATTTCTAGTCTTGTGACCAAGAGGAATGAGGTATGTAGACACTGGGGAATGAGTAAGGCAGAGTAGAATTTTATTGAGCAACAGAAAGAATGCTCTCAGCAGCGAAAGGGGACCCGAAAATAGGTTGCCAGCTAAGAGGCTGAGTCTGGGGTTTTTATGGGCTTAGAATGGGGAAATGCATGCTGACTGGTTTATGAATAGGCTTGGAAAAAGCAGCATTTAGAAAGAGGTATGATAGTGTAAAGAACCAATGCAGGGCTGAAGTGAAGATCCTGGTACTAATCAGGGGCTGAGTATACCAAACAAGAATGGAAGTTCTCAGTCTGGTCCATGGACTGTATCTGGAGCTCATAGTTTGGTGTTCAGACTTTACACTGTCCTTGACTTGAAGGTCAAGTTTTGCCAGGAACCCCTCCCTGTCTGCCTAGGAACTTGTCTGCCTCCTGTTGCTATCATTTCTATACATGTAGTAGAGCCTCACTTACCTGTTATGATCAAGCAATGGATTTTTCCATATAAGTGAATTGTCCTGATAATTTTACCACTACAAGAACTATTAAAAATCATTCTTTTTTAAAAGAGATGTGGTGTCACTATGTGGCCCAGGTCAGACTGAGCTTCTGGGCTAAAGCGATGGTCCAGCCTCAGCCTCCAGAGTAGTTGGGGCTATAGGCAAGCACTACTGTGCCAGGGATATAAATCATTCTTGATAAAAATATTTTAACCTATAGAGTTCTGAAGTCATTTAGCTGGTTTTTGATGATTCATTTTACATTGAAATATTCAGTAGTGAACCACACAGTTTTATTGCTGTGTGCCAATCTCATTGTACTTTTAAAGAAGTTACAAGAGCACTCCTTTATGTGATACATTTAAATGATGGCCAGAGATTCAAGAATTCTCTAAAATGTGAATATGAAGGCAGAAATGCTCAGAAAATACTTGATCAATCAACCGAAAGTATTAACAAATAAAAACATGATCAGACAGATAAGAGTCTTCATGACAGAAAAATAAAGTTTAAATTATAAATAATAGTGTTATCATATGTTTGATGTATGATCTATCAGCAAGTCATAAGTTAAAAAATTTTCATATTAGATTACTTATATTTTGAGACTGACCGGAAGACCAAAAGGCATTACTCTATTTTAGGGTAGAGTATTTTTTTTAAAAAAACTTCCCTATAATTTTTAGCTTAGGCCTCTTAAGAATAGACATGTAATTTTTCTGGGAGTTCAGATGATTATCTGTAATACCATAATATACTAATGCATGTTTTTGTATACTGGAAAATGTGGAAATATTTATTTAGCGTCTTTCAGATTAAGGATGTGGCAGATTAAGGATATTTAAATATTTAAATTTGTTTATGTGTTAAAAGCCTAAAGTCAGTCATTGTTTATTATGCAGCACTTGTGCATTCTTAATGTATAAAATAATTTTTCTTTAATTACAATGCCTGATAAACTCAAACGGATCCAATTTCAAAGTGCATTTCATATTTTAGAAATGTGTTTCAACAAATGCACACTAATATATTTAAATTTTATTATCTTTACAATAAAGATGAGAATAGGGGGCTGCGTAAGGAGTTAAAGTCAAAAGAGTTCATCAAGGACTCCAGAGAAGCATTTTAAGGAGGAAGATAGACATACAGTAGTTGCTAAAATTGTGCTATTTGTCCTGAGAGACATACTTAACCTTCAGATCTCATGAAACACTGTAGAAATATTAGGGCAAAACTAGCGAATTTCTCTTTTTGTAATATGGGTACATTAGCATAAAACCTCTCCATTGCATACCCAAATGCTTTCCTCTTTAGGTGTGATCATGGAAAGTACAATCCTAGATGAGGGCTAATGTATCTTACTGGAGTTCAGTACCAAGCTGATTGAAGCTGACAGCCCTGTGCTTTTTGCAAAGAAAACTTCATGGGGAGTTAGGAACAGATGCTAAACAATATGGCACATTTGCTTTCTTGCTGATCACGCATGCCAGCCCCTGGCAGTCTTTATGAGGTCAGAGGATTAGTAAAATTGTAGTCAGCAGGAATACAGGGCATGTAAGTAGAAGGAGTCAAGCAGGTGTGCTGGAATGAGTTAGGGATGGGCTTTCCCCAGGTGTGTCTTACTTGCCCTTCAGCATATGGCTGTAGGAGCATGAGGGGGAAAAACTAAAGCTCAAATAATTCAGTCCAAATCATGCAAGTACTTATGACTTTATATGTGTTGAATATGAAGTGGACATACATGCTGGACTACACATGTGATGAACTTAATATTTCTTTATAAAAATAATGATTGGTCATAAAAGTGGTTGGTGAGCGTTGTAGATCAGTATGAAGGAGAGAAATATGTTGATGAGAAAGAATTGAATAGGATCATGAGCCATTTTTGGTTTAGTTGATTGTGATTTTCTAGGTCTCAGCTGATTCATCTGTAAAATTAGGATATTACAGTGGATGATGTCTGAGATCCCTTCTAAATATGAAAAAAATGCTTCTTTTATAAATTTGAAGATTTTGGCACTTTCTCTTTTTTTTGTTTTTAGTTTTTTGGCTGGTCAGTGATGTTGTATTATTACCTAAGACAGTAGTGCGAGGAATTAAGTGGTTATTAACTGGGAGGAAGGAGGCAGCCCAGAAATAGAAATTGGGCCAAGGCAGAGGGGGAGGACATCCTCAGCTTCTTCCCACTGCAAGTATCAGTTTTCTCATATAAGTGATTAATGGAAGTTGATTCTGTAGTTTGTTTATGTTGGAACAGGGGATTCGGAGGATCAAACTGACAACCACAGAGAAAGTCTATCTTAAATAAAAGAAAACTAAGGCCCAGAATGGCCAACCAGACTTACTCAATGTCACAAAGCTAGGTCTAACAAAGTTGGACTTTTTATGGCATTTATTTGGTACGTATAACTCTATACGATGCTGCTTCTTTTAATGTTTTTGAGATTCTGAACTAAGAGAGGAGCAATCTGGAGGGATGCGAACACACACACAGATGTTAGTATAAACTTGACGTGACACAGTTACTGAAGTCCTGTCCTGTCTTTTTAATCCATCGCGTGCTTTCTCATATCCCAGATGGTATAATTCATTTATAACTTTGTCATTGTCAAAAATTGATACTTCCTACTTTCCCAAACTTGAGAAGATTCTGCATTTACAATGGCTTCTTTGGTATATAGTGAATAATTTGGTATCAATCTTTTTTTTATGTTTCTGTTCTGTATGAAAACATACAACACAGAGGACTCTAAACAGAAGTATTATGTGTGTAAGCAAGGTCTACATTTGAATCTAGTTTGCTGAGACTAAGAAACTAGATCAACATATGAGATGACTGAGGCATCACCTCCCATCTATTAGCTAATTTTGAAACATGTAAGTTCACTCATATAATAAATAAACTCAGAAGTGTTCCTGCTCACAGTATGTTTTTGCATGGTATTACTCCCCCACCTCCCACTTTTTGTGGACTATTTTACTAATTTATAGAATACTCATAAAGAAACTCAACAATGATCACCTCAGCAATATGACAGCCTAAGAATTGTTATGGACATGGGTTACTCAATAGGACTGGCTGAGATGAAAAAATATACTCTAATCTGGGGCTGTTTGATGCAGTGGTAATTAACACATGTGCTTATTGAGTACTTGATATGTTACTAGCATGATGGAGGAACTGAATTTTTTGGTTTAATTTCATTTTAATTAAAATTTAAGCTTAAATAGTCATGTGTAGCTTGTGGCTACCACTGCCAGCAGCATAATGACAATGACATGGCATTTTTAAGGGTTATTGATTTTTTTAAAAAAAAGGTGAGTATTTTAAATGCTTACTCACCCTGGGCAAAATAGTAAGAACTTATCACCCCAAAAAATCATTTAAAAATTAGCCAGGGTGTGGTGGCAACATCTGTAGTCGCAGCTACTTATGAGGCTGTGGCGGAAGGACTGCTTGAGCCGAGGAGTTTGAGGTGGCAGTGAGCCATATTCGCACCACTGCACTCTAGACTGGATGACAGAACAAGACCCCACCTATCAAACAAATAAACAAACTGAAAAACAAATGCTCCTAACAGGAATTATACATCATGGAAAATACCTACCTCATCATATCTACTGATGATTTCATATTTACTGAAGCTTGCTTCGTATTAAACATATTAATACTTTCTTTTGTTGTCTGATTTGCATAGTCTGTGAAAAGAAGAGCTGCTAACCTTGGAAGAGTATGCCACGGATTTTCTTAACTTCATGTCACATGTGAAATTCATACACATGCTAGTGAGGGCCGGGGTCTTTTTATATTAAGAAGGCAATGAAAAGGTGTCTCAGAATATTGAGAAAGCAACTCAATTTCAAATATTTAAAAATATTAATGAGTACAAGTGGGCAGTTGTCTGTTGTCGTGCCCACTAGATAACTAGTTAACAATCTTCTTTGCAAAAGTCCCTGCAGCCACGAACCATCTTTTAAACTAAATTTGATCACATAGTAGAGGTTGCTAGAAGCTGAGTTTTCTGAATGTGATATGAATCTGTCATAGATAAATTCTCCTGTTTCAGGATAAGTAGAGAAGACATAAACCTCTGCGGAAGAAAGAAGTTCGCACACTAGGAGTTGATGTGATATGCATTTCACACTCTCAGAACAATGAAACTACTAGAAACAGTCAAAAGCTTTACTGAAATATTCCCTGAGTAACAAAAAGATTATAAGAAATCAAGAAATGCACTAACATGAAAAATAGATACGTATTTTTTGTTCAAAGGTAGTTTCCTATCAATTGTGTAGACATAAATATAATCAAAGAAGCAGTATACGTGTGCTTTAACTTTGAAAACACTGTAATTCAAACATAACATTGTTATAAATGATGTTTTTTAAAATGTACGTTTATAATTTCCTATGTAATTGAACTGTTCGTACAACAGTAGCTTAATCATTTTTGTTAAGCTAAAATTCTGATCTTTGGGACGGCTGTCATCAAATAGAAAAGAACTCTGACTATTGCCACATCAACAGTGAAGTTTTCCCATATACTGACAGACCTAGAAATAGAGAAGAGGCATAACATGTCAACATATGAAAGTTATGTAAAAATTTTATGATTTCTCATAACATTGCTGTCAAATATTACACTTACGTAATATTGGCTTCGGGCATGAGAAATTACGGTTGCTAAATTTTATAGGTGATAAAAACAATTAATTGGCTTAAATTTGTCATTATAAGAAGAACTACTCTATTGTGCACTTTCAGCAAAGTTTCTGTAAAGTATCAAAATACTTTTTTGAATATGGATAGATAAAATATCTTACAGAAAACAATTATTACGGAAACCTAATACTACTGCTGCTTTTTTTTTTCTTAACTGAAGATTTGCTTAGACTATCTCTAACTTTGGCACTTTCATATTCACTATATTGATACTGAGAAATAAGTCAAATACTCTGCATCGTATTTTTGTTCTGTGAATAATGATGCCCCAGGACTGCATGTCCAGTTTCCGCAGCACACTCTGTTCACTTACATGCTGTGCCTGTCTGGCTAGCTCCTACAACCTGCTACCTCTCTTAAAGTTTATTCCAATTTTACAGTGATTGATTTGCTTCACATTTGAAATGAGCTTGAAGACAATATTTCTTCTTTGCAAAGGCCCACTAATTTGGTTGAAATTTTCTTTTTAGTGTGTTAATGTTTTCTTGTCTTTGATGTGACTAGGTCAAGAAGTATATATGAGTGGAGGTATGTGCAACTAAAGTGAAATTGCGGAGAGTGGGATCTGAAATGAGAAATATATAATCTTTCTCATAATCATGGCAATTATCTTTACATGAAAATGATATCGCTTTAATATTTTTCAATTAATAATGATATATTAAAAGTGTCTCCGAAAGATGAAAACAAAGTATAACATACGTAATAATCTTTTTTAAAAGAAATATTCGGTTGCTTCCAAATTCTTGGAGTCAGCTCCTTAGAAGACAGAACAAAACATTATTTTTAGTCCAGGAACACAGGATGGGAGGACTATCTATCTCTTTTTTTTTTTTTTTTTTTTTTTTTGAGACGGAGCCTTACTCTGTCGCCCAGGCTGGTGTGCAGTGGCGGGATCTTGGCTCACTGCAAGCTCGATCTTCGGGGTTCACACCATTCTCCTGCCTCAGCCTCCCGAGTAGCTGGGACTACAGGTGCCTGCCACTGCACCCAGCTAATTTTTTGTATTTTTAGTAGAGATAGGGTTTCACCGTGATCTCGAACTCCTGACCTCGTGATCCGCCCACCTCTGCCTCCCAAAGTGTTGGGATTACAGGCGTGAGCCACCGCGCCCGGCCTAGGAATATCTATCTCGAAGAGCAGGGAGCAAAGCAAAGTAGGCAATTGAATTTCCAGGTTTCACCTAGCTAAAGATGAACCTATTTGTCACTTGATAGTGGAAACATCTGTCTGTCCATCTATCTATCTATCATCTATCTATCTATCTATCATCATCATCATCATCTGTCTCTCTACGTATCAATCTATCTATCTGTGAGTAAAGGACAAAAATCTCTAGCCAGAATAGTGGTGAGGCAAACAGACCCTTGAAGTCATAATTAATGTCTTGAACTCTATGATAAGAAAGCTTGACAGTGGACCCAGAATTTGGAGCAGAAAAAGACCTGGACCAAACATGTCAGAGTCATATTACTTTCAGACATGCTACAGTTATTCACTTTAAAAAAACAAAAAGGAAATATATGCAATGATTATTGAAATCCATTATACAGACTTCCGCTTCCAGGAAGATGGAGAAGAAGCACTTTTCCTTATTCCTGCCACTAAGTACGATTGAAAACCGTGCAAAGAAGGTTTCTTCAAAGGTAAATCATTTCCTATCAATTGTGTAGAAGTAAATATGATCCAAGAAGGAGTACACAACCTGTGCTTTAAGTTTGACAATATAGTAATTCAAAGGTAACATTGTTATAAACAATGTTTTTTAAAATGTGTGTTTATAATTTCCCATGTAATTGAGCTCTTCATAACTTTATAGAGGATTGAGTAGGAGGCTGGCTGGGACTTTCTTTCTTGCCTGTTGGGAAGGAGACCCCTGCTACAGTGTCACTGAAGGTCATATAAAGAGCAGCAGCCAAGAACTTCAAAGCTTCTCCACTAGGAAGCTGTCACTGGAGACCTAGCCTAGTGTGGACCTAGATTCCTCCATCCCAATCCAGGAGCAGTGAGAACTTTGCCTCGGGTTTCAATGGACAGGATCCTGGACTTCCACTCCTGCCAGGAATCAGTGAGGCAGCACCTACCCTTTCTCTTTCTCTTGTGGTGCCAGAGAAAAAAAACTAAATCAGAAAGTTGAAAGAGAGCTTTGTAGGCAATAACATAGTAGCCCAGATGATCAGGTTTCAGTACAAAATCACTCATGCTATGAATATTCAACAAGATGTCAAACTGAATGTAAAATAATCACTAGATACCAACTTTGCCTTACGTGTGTAATTTTACCTGACAAAAATGTAGTAAAAGAAGTAAACCCAATGAATGTTTTCAACAGCAGAATGATGAGTAGATAAGAAAGTATCAGTAAACACAAAGATAGAAGAATGAAGGGAAATTAGAATTAACCAGTAAACTCAAAGATAGAAATTACCTAATCTAAGCAATAGAAAGAAAACAGAGTGGGGAAAAAATAACAGAAGTTTAGGGACCCACCCAATTCAAACAATAGATCTATTATTCATGTCATCACAGGTTTTTAAAGGAGAGAAGAAAGTGGATGGGGCTGAAAATCCCTGGAACAAAGAGTGGCTGAAGAGTTTTTAAATTTGGTAAAACAAAAACAAACAAAAAAACATGTACTTACATATTCAAGAAGTTGAACAAATCCAAAATGAGGAAAATTCAAAGAAATCTAAAGCTAGACACGTACAGTCAAGCTTCTAGAAACTAAAAACCAAACAAAAATAATCTGTAAAAGCAGTAAGAGTGAAACGACGCCTTATCTATAGAAGAAAAGAAGAATGTGAATGACAGAAGATTTCTCACCAGAAACCATGACAACCAGGAGAAAGTGGTATAGTATTTTTACACTTCTGAGGAATAAAGAAGAAAAACTTAACCTAGAATGCTGTTTTGACTTAAAACATCACTCAGGAATGAAGAGAAAATTAAGACATTATCAGATGGAGGACAAAAAGGAGAAATTTTCTCTAATAAATCTATCCTAAAGGAGTGGCTAAAGGTAGTTCTCTAAGTAGAAATAAAATAATAAAAGGGAAACGAAAATATCAAGAGTAAGAATGAACACTGTAAGTAATAATATTGATAAGCTTAATAGATCTTCCCATCTTCTCTGGAGTTTTCTAAATTATATTTTATGGGTGAAGCAAGAATTACAACACTCTCTAATATGGTTCTAAATGTAAGCAGGAGAGCTATTTAAGACAATTTCATTATAAATAAGGAAAGGTAAGGGGATATACAGGGAGATAACTTTTCCACACTTCACTCAAACTGATAAAATACTGACATTAGTACAATGTGATAAGTTCTGTATATAGTGTTCAGAGTAACCTCCAAAATATTATACAAAGAGATGCACTAAAAATTAATATAGATAAATCAAAATAGAATAATAAAAACTAAAAGACAACATAAAATATTTTCTGAAACTCATTAAAATAATATTGAGAAGAAAATTTATAATACTAAGTGACTAGGTTAGAAAAAAGATCACATATGTATAATTTCAGCTCCTATCTCGAGATTCTAGAAGTGAAGAGCCAAATAAGCCTGCAGAAGCAGAATGAAGGAATTTAATCAATTTTAACACAGTTAAAATCAATGAAATTGAAAATGGAAAAAAAACGTAAGGAAAAAAAATGAAAAGACAGTTGTATTTTTTTTTTAAAATGATAAAATTGGCTGGGTGTGGTGGCTCACACTTGTAATCCCAGCACTTTTGGAGGCCGAGGTGGGCAGATCATGAGGTCAGGAGATCGAGACCACGGTGAAACCCCGTCTCTACTAAAAAAACAAAAACAAAAAAAAAAAAAAAAATTAGCCGGGCGTGGTGGCGGGCGCCTGTAGTCCCAGCTACTTGGAGAGGCTGAGGCAGGAGAATGGCGTGAACCCGGTAGGCGGAGCTTGCAGTGAGCCGAGATTGCGCAACTGCACTCCAGCCTGGGCAACAGTGCGAGACTCCGTCTCAAAAAAAAAAAAAGATAAAATTGACAAATTTCTAACAAGACTGTTCAAAAAAAAGAGAGAGGGAAGACACAAATTTCCAATATAAGGAATGAAATAATATCACCCTGGGCTCTGCAGACATCAAAAGGATAAAAAAGGAAATAATAGGAGCAACTTTCCACACAACTTAGTTGAAATAGACCAATTATGTTAAAAACTCAAACTGTTATAGCTCACCCAAATTGAAACAGCATATTTGAAGAGCCCTAAGGAAATTGAATATTTAATTTGCAAGTATCACCAATAAAATATCTTGTCCAAGGTGCTTTCACTGAAGATTTCACTAAATATTCAAAAAAGAGTTAACAGGAATTCTACATAATCACTTCCAGAAAATAGAAGAGGGAACACAATGTTATTAACCTCATAACAAAACCAGACAAAGACAGTGCCAAAAACTAAAACTACAAACCAATATCCCTTATAGAATATGGACCCCAACATTTATAGCTAAATGTTAGCAAAGAATTCAGCAAAATTTAAAAAGCATTATGCACCATGAGCAACTAAGGTTTTTACCAGGGACTCAAAACTGGTTCAATATTTGAAAATTAATCATGTAAGCTACCAGGTTAACTGAGTAAAGATGAAATACCACATGGTCATATTTATTGATGCAGAAAAAACATTTTAAAATTTCAGCACACATCCATGATTAAGCCTCTCAGAAGAGGAATAGTAGAGAGAAACTTCCTCAAATTGATGTAGAGCATTTACAGCAAATTTATGGCTAGCATTATGCATGATGGTGAAAAATTTAATTATTTTCTCCTAAGATCAGGGACAAAGTAATGATAGCTACTCTCATCACTCTTATTCAACGTAGTGTTGGACCATTAATGGAGTAGTGGTGGGAATGTAAAATAGCAGAGTCGTTCTAAATTGATATAGCCGTTTGGAATATTTTTTCAATGAAATTAACCATCTAACTATCACATGACTCAGTTATTCTACAACTGGGCATTTATACTTGATAAATGAAGACAAAAACCTGTACATGAATGTTGATAGCAGCTTTATTTGTAGTTGTCAAATTTTGGAAACAGCTCAAATGTTTATCAATACATTGATGGTTAAACAACTGGATTCATTGGCACTGTGGAATATGAATCAACAGTAAAAGGGAATGAACTACTTTTGTAACTTTTAAGTTCAGGGGTAAAAGTGCAGGTTTGTTACATAGGTAAAGGTGTGTCATGGGAGTTTGTTACACAGATTTCTAATACACACAAGGACCTGGGGGAATCTCTGGAAAATTATGCTGAGTGAAAAAAATCCAGTTCCCCAAAGTTATATTTTTATGATTTGCATTATTAACATTTCGGAAATGACAAAAATATATAAATAGAAAAGAGATTAGTGGTTGTCAGGGATCGTTGAGTGGGTGGAATCAGGCGGGAAGCAGATGTGCCTGCAAAGGACAATGTGAGGGATCCTTTTGGTGATGGAAATGTTCTACCTCCTTACTATTCAATGTCAGTATCCTGGCTGTGATTTTCTGTTATAGATTTACAAGATGTTACCATTGGGGGAAGCTGAGTACGATGTACACCGGAATTCTCTCTTATCTTGTGACTGCATGGGAATCTAAAATAATTTCAGAACAAAAATTGTAATTAAAGCAATTATATACTGATACCTTCTTGATTCTATGTTTTACTATTCTAAGATTAGTTATTAAGTTTATAGCAAATGCAAACATGCTTGTTATATAACGTTGATTTGTTAACTACATCCTAAAAATGTGCACTCTTATTAGAGAGAGAGAGCGAGAAAGAATGTGCCAAAATAACATTTTAAATATAATAAATGATAATGTTCAAAGAAGGTGACAATTAGCATAAGATTCCTTTTGAATGTCGGATTTCACTTCTGCAATGATGGAAAATAATTCATTCTAAAGTATATTATGCATACTCTGAGTTCTATTTTTAATCACTTCTCTGTTTTATTTTCACATAGAAGTATATTATGCCCTTATCCCTGCTTCATTCATGTTGTTAAGTGATTATTATATGGCAATTATTTTTTCAGTACAATTAAATCTAGGGAGGAAATTGATGTGTTTTGTATTATTTCCCTTGCAGAATTGTTACATGTTAAAATATATTTGGGGTGTTAAGGCCAGCAGTATGCCAAGATATATGCTAAAGCATTGGTTTCTTACACCTTTGTCCAAATTAAATTTTAATGTTATTAACTGTTTCAGTTACCCTAGATTATAACATGCCCAAGTTTTACTGGGCTGGTATGAGCTACAACCACTGTGAATAGTAACAGCTGCTTCCAGGAACAAAAAATTCCTGTGTTGAAGCCATCATTAGAAACCTTACGGCTGCCAGATAGCACTTCAGCATATCCTTTCCCCAGTGTTCTGCACTCATTGAGAAAAAATAATACACTGTTTTAGTAGTTCCAATGCATTGTTATATAGTGTGAACCAAATTGCAACTTGCTAATATATTGTATATCTTAAAGGACTTGGCAGGATGCATTATAAATCAAGCTGACTATAGCTTGTCATTATGGAATGATTGTTACTCATATATTTGTTATGAAAATATATTTCTCATGGTTAAATATATATATATTTTAAAAAGCTTTAAAAGATGAATTAACTTAATATTTTTACCATCAGCATTTATTGAATAAATGTAATAATTTAAATCATGGTTTATGTTGGTAAATTGAGATATGGCATAACCACTCTATGAGAAGTTCAGGTTGAAGGATGTAAGACACACAAGTAGAAGCACAAAACACGATCAGTGGTATGCCACGCTTTATTTTAAAATGTTAGAAAGTGTAATAATGAAATAATATTTTTCTCATGATTACTCTCAACAAAAACCAATATATTCTATGCAAAACTTGAAAAATAAATAATGAAGTATGAGAAAGATTATTGCAGATGAATGAACAGCAGAGACTGAGTTTTCAAGAGATAAATATACACGAAGTTAGGTAGAGAGGCCAGGAAGTATTCTTCCATTCTTCATTGATTCTGAGCACACTACCCATCACTAACATTCTCTACTACCATAGATGATTTTTCAGAAAACTGGTATGTTTAAATATATAAAGTGTTTTTTAACATGAATGTTGAAATGTATCTTTTCTCTTGATGTTCATAAGACATTATATTATAGTTTATCTTATTAGTTTTATTAGTAGAGAGTTAATTAGAAATATATCAGTAACACATTTTTCATTTTTTCATGCCAAGAAAACTTTTCCATATTTCTTCATTACAAAGTTTTATTTTAGTTGCTGGTATGGCAGGTATTTTATCACTTCTGCTCTGCTAAAAGTAGATCCAGGAAAAAGATCCACATCTTGATACTGCACATAACTGTAGTTACATGTAGGTAAGGTTTATTAGGTTTAAGAAAAAAGCTTCCAGAGTAGCAAGAATCAAATCAGCATTCTATTCATACCTGCACTGTTTATTCATTTAAATTTCATTTTTGAGCTTAATTGATCTAGTAACTTACAAGGACTAAAATCATGAAGAAAATGCAGGCACTATATATCTGTTTTTAGACAGAGTCTCACTCTTTTGCTCTGGCTGGAGTGCAGTGGTGCGATATTGGCGCACTGCAAACTCTGCCCTCTGGGTTCAAGCAATTCTACTGCCTCAGCCTCCCAAGTAGCTGGGACTGCAGACATGCACTGCCACACCTGGCTAATTTTTTTTTTTTTTTTTGTAGAGATGGGGTTTCGCCATGTTGGCCAGGCTGGTCTCAAACTCCTGGTGTCAAGTGATCCTCCTTCCTTGGCCTCCCAAAGTGCATATCTCTCTATATTATCTCTTTCTCTGTCTGTGTGTCTGTCTGTCTGTCTGTCTGTCTGTCTAGCATCTATCTAATCTTGATGGGTGATAAGGGATTAGGATAGCATGTCTTTTACCACACTGCAACTAAACTGTACTTAATAACATTCTATTTTCTTATATGTCACCTGATTGATAGAAAGCTGCCAAAAGTAAGTCAATGAAAGAAAAGACTTGTGGATGTAGGTAGGTCTCCATTCAAACCCAATAAGAAATTTTAGAAAAAGTTCTATTTTATTTCACAATAAATTTTAATGTATATTAACTGATTTTCCCAAATTCTACAATCTGCTACCATATCACATTATAATAATTGGCATATTGGAGTAAAATGTTTGTTAATATTACACATGGATTAAAGATTGGTCCATATATGAAAATAGGCCAATCTTTATTCCGTGTATAATGTTTACTTTATATGTGTAGTGTATGTATACATACATACATACACACTAGCATACAATCTAAGATCTACAGGGACATGTAAATATTAGAATATGTCATTTTCTTTGTTGCTTAGCGTATTTTCAGATCTTAGCTTTTAAAATTCAACAATAGCAAGCTTTATATTAATAAGTAATTGTTTTATTAAAAATCTTCCCTTATGAAGTATTTTATTAAAAAATTCGAAACTTACTGGGATGAAATATATTTTTAGAGAGAGAAGAAAAATTCTATGAGCAAATATATTGCTATCTGTAGACCATGCACTTTTATTAATAATAACCTTATTGCCTAAAAAACTATTTTCTCAGAGTTTTAATATATAACATAACAAAATCAAAATACACATTCTATAAACATGCAATAAAGTTAAATCAACAAATAAATCATAGAAATGTTTATTTAAAGAGAAAAATATGAGAAGAAACAAACACTATTATGAAAAATAGGGGATAAAATTGTCAGCAAAAAGATTTAGAAATACGATAACACTACATAAAATGTTTTCAATTAAATCAAAATATAAATGGAAATCATGACTTTTCATAAAAAGCTATCAAAAATTATATCATGAAGAGCTAAAAACATGAATATACTATTAATTATGGTCACAATTGAAAATATAGTCAAACAATATCCCCTAAAAATGCATATGCCAAAAAGCATTTTAAAAGCTTTTCAAAATTTTACCAAGATTTTCAACGAGCAGTTAATTTCTGTATTTTGTAATAATTTCTAAACTCTATAAAAATATAAATCTTCTTAACTTATCTGGCGTATAAGAAACCTAAAGCACATTCTTACAAACACGTATTTAATAATACGAAGTTAAAGGCCTATTCTAGCACTTTTTTAAATGACTCTACATTATGATCAAATGGAAATTATTCTAGGTTTACAAAGTTTCTTCATATGGACTTAAATTATTATCGGTCAAAATATAGAAAGAATAGAATGCTCAAATGTAGTTTGTTAGATGTTACAAAGTTGGCTGCACTAAAGTGAAAGAGATCATGTAGCTCCTACATTAACTTGGGCCCTTAAAGATCTTGCCCAAGTTTAGTTTTAAGTCCCTTAGAGTCAAAAGTGTTTTTATGATAAGTTCTTGTGACTTACTTTCTTACTTTTGGCTTTTTTTGTTTGTCTTCCAAATGCCATCATCCCCTCATGTCACACTTGTTTCTGTGATGATCTGAAGGCAGGACTTATCTCTTAATTGTGTTATCATACATTGTTTTGTACAAGAAATCTGTTTCCATCACGCATTTGTAAGAAGACTTACTGAAAATTTACTGGTCATAGGGGAGAATTACTGTGCACTTCAACCTCTTGACTCCCTGGTTCCTGGCTCCACCCTTGTATCTATTTTCTTGTTCCTTAAATTTTAATAGCAATTAACAAATCCTCCAAGTATTTCAAGGCAGCAATGTTTCCATATAATCTTGGTGTCAGCTTGTTGTTTCTATATCAAATAGTTATCAATACTCAACAAAAACTTCCCTCAATTTATAAAATCTTAACAGTGAACAAAATTTACTCAGTGTTGGTACTTCTGGATGGCACAGATTTAATAGTTTCAAAAGGTGTTCCCAGTCTCCATAGTAGCTAATGATGAAAGACGCATGTCAATGGTGAACAAGAAAAACTCAGTTCATATGAAAAACAGATAGGGCAAATCAACTTTATGGGCTGCTTTTTAGTAGTAATACCAAAGAAATTTCCCTGATACCTAGATGCACAGCTTCCTTAAAATTGCTGCAGTGGTCTATGTGTTTGTGAAAAGAAACAGGTCATGGAGAAAACATAGATAGAACTAGAAAAAAACAGTAAGTATTTTTAAAAATCCATTTGATTTGTCCTATAGTTTGAGGAAATTATTCTCTGATGCTAGTAAATTGATTAATGTGTCTTAAATTTTATTTTGAATTTTCACCCTTTTTTATGCCATATAGGTATCCCACTTGTAAGTGAAAGCTAAATAATAAGAACTTATTAACACAAAGACGGAACAACAGACACAGGTCCTCCTTGAGGGTGGAGGGTGGGAGGAGAAAGAGGAGCAAAAAAAAAAAAAATACCTACTGAGTACTGGGATTAAAAGCTTGTTGTTGAAATAATCTGTACTGCAAACCTGATTACCATGAGTTTACCGATGTAGCAAACCTTCACATGTACCCTCAAACCTAAAGTAAAAGGTTTACAAAAAAGAAAAAAGCCACAGACATAGAAAAAAAATCAGAAGTTTCATCATGATCATACTGCCAAGTGCCATTTTTAAATCAGTTCACACTATGTCTAACAATAATCCATGAGACGGTGAATTTAACCTGTAATTCTCAAATAAAAAAATTATTTCTTGCTAATTATTACTTACTAAGTTATTACCAATAAGGTACTGCTTACTGGATCATAGGAGCAAATTGAAAAGTAAAAGATGATATGACAACGTATTGAAATAAAATCATTCATCTTTAAAATAAAACTAAGCAAAGCGCTTATCTAATTGCAAAAGACTAAAATTTTATGTAATAAATGATGTAGGCAAATGTGCTAGAAAATTGGCTCACTCAGCTACCATTATTGGAAGTGTAATTCAAAGTGTTCACCTTGAATTTCAATGGGCAACTTTCATCAATATTTTAAAACACAACACAGGTCTCAAAGACCCAGAAATTTTCACTCACATAAACTTACAAATAGACAAAATAATACTTATAATATTTATTGCATACTGCTTTATGTTTCAAATAATTATAAATAAGCTAAAAGTATTAACAAGACAAATTACATCTATTCAAATAGATATTCAGAAAGAAATAAGATACTTGAATATATATTGTTCTGTTAGAAACCAAGATACATATTGATGTGTGCAATGTCTTATTCTGGATATATGAAGCACATGATGTCCCTCCTGCTATTGAAACTTTCTAAAAATGCTAAATACTTAAAAATAGCTTTTCTATAAATGTTGTGACTTACAGGATAGTATCTGAAAACCTCTGAGGCAAAAATACAGCAGGAGCACAAACTTAAATAAGTCAGTGAGTGCGGAAACCATCCAGTTGCCCTGGATACATGTATTAATGTCAGTAGCCTAGAAGTTCAGTTTTATTGGAGGAGGAGTGACATGTAAAGCAATGGTAATGCAGTCAGGGAGCAGAATCAGGTGTCTTAACCTAGAGCTGGCATCAGTAAGCAAGGAGGGGGGAGGAAAGACCTATTTTCCCTAGAGCAAAGTTGACATTTACACATACTATGTTTATGGTTGCAGGCCCTATAAAATATACTTGATGTAATTTAATATTTTTTTCTTAGAAAACAAGCAATTATAATCGGAATTGGATGCCGTTCTCTTGAAATATTCTACTAGTCATTCCCTTATGGTGTAACATAATAGAATAAACAAATGGAAAGAAAGTAATATTTTAGTAATTTCTGTCTATGGGCGCGTATATGCCGTGTGTGTATGTGTGTATATATATATATATATATACACACACACACATATATATATTTACATATATATTTATATATATATTTACATATATATTTATATATATATTTACATATATAGTTATATATATATATTTACGTATATAGTTATATATATATTTACATAGATATTTATATATATTTACATAGATATTGATATATATTTACATAGATATTGATATATATTTACATAGATATTTATATATTTACACAGATATTTATATATACACATATATTTACATATATATTTATATATATTTACATATATAAATATATCTGTAAATTCCAAAATATTTAAGCTGTAAACCCCTGAAATACAAATATATGTCAGAGATATATATTTATATAATATAATATATGTATATATATGAGAGGGAACATGAGAAAATTCATACACTGATGATAAAATTACAGCAGAATATTGATTTCACCTCATTTGCTAGCTATCAAATTCTTACCATCTTCCTTAAAGTATGCATATTCTTCTCATTTGAGTTTTATACCACTTCTCTAAGTTATAATAGACGTCATTTTTCCTATCCTGCAGATGAAGGACTAAAAGTCAAGGAAATTAAGTAGTTTGTTATTCAAGTAGTAAGTAGCAGAAACTGGCTTCAAAAATAAGCCTGTTTATATCTGAAGTCACGTCTACTGCACCAGTTTACCTCTCCATTTGATGACATCTCTGATACCATAAGCATCAAGTGCTTGCTTAAAATGGGGCATTTCTAATGGCAGTGAATTAGCGCTCTACACCAGAAGAGTTACCATTATAATGTTTTCTGTTTGGCGTTTCACTAAGTAAAATATCACTGCTGTGTATCTGGGTTTTCTGGCCAAAAAAAGAAAAGAAAAGAAAAGAAAATCCTCTCAAAGGACTAACCTGAGCTGCTATCACCAATGCAACTCCTACAGTGTTCTTATTATGCTCGTCAAAGTCCAAAATATTTAAGCTGTAAACCCCTGAAATATTGCAAATGTATCTCAGTTGGTTCTTAGTCAACAGCTTTCCAACTGACTCACGTCTGGGTCTTTCAAGACCATTAAGGAAATAAGCATTGTTGTTTAGTTCACATTGCCCAAGAAAAATGCTCAGAGAGTAGTTACGAATGTCTTTTAGGCCATTGACATTTTCATAGAGGGAGGAAGATTCAAATACATTTCGATATATTGGGGCTGGTGCATATTTTAATTAAAATACATTGCCAAACAAGAAGAAAAAGCCACATATTTCTGAAGGGGAGTTTTCTGAAGCATATTAAAGGGAACTGGTAAAATTTGTTTCCTGTTAAATCACTAACAGTGTCCTTAATTGGGCAAGTTTTAAAGAATGTGCATCAAGTATGCATCTATAGGATTATCTCTCTTAGATAATTAAATAGACTGAAAGAGTTATACATGAACCCTCAGATCTAGAGTTGTTTTAATGTATATTATAAATTAGTTTAGAAATAGAAATATTTATGAATCAATTGGTCTAAAATAACCTGAAGTATAAAAATTTACAGATAAACTCGATGGACTTGTGAGTTGCTCTTTTGTTTTGGTCTTTGAAAACAATTTTTCTCTAACACAACAGTATATTAAAGTGAAATACCTTTTTGTGTTTAAACTGGTAGTAGTGGTTTGGCACTGTGGAACATGCCTGTAATTCCAGCACTTTGGGAGGCCAAGGTGGGAGGATTGCTTGAGCCCATGAGTTCAAGACCAGTCTGGGCAACATAGGGAGACCTCTGTCCCTACAAAGAAAAATAGCTGGGAGTGGTGGAACATGCCTATAGACTTGGGAGACTGAGGCAAGAGGATTGCTTGAGCCTGGGAGGTCAAGGCTTCAGTAAGCTATGATTGCACCACTGCATCCCAGCCTGGGTGACAGAGTAAGACCCTGTCAAGCACACACACAAATGCAAAGAAAGAAATTGGGTAGTAGTGAAATTGGTAATATTACTACTGCTCCCAGCATTTTGGTTATATGTGCAATTTTGTGTATCACTGAGACAACTTAGAGCATGAGGAAGTGGAAATGTCAGTAAAACTGAACTCAGGAGACCTATGTGTTACTCGTCACTCTGAGACTATGAGATTTACTATGTATGCCTGAGCAAGGCACGAACAAGATTTGGAACTTTATCAGCTTTCCCACATATATCCCTGAATAATTAGTGTGGATATTTACTAACAATAGACATTATCAGGCTTCATTCCTCACTTACAGCATCAGAGTACCCAGGGGAAGTAACTGAGAGGATCTGTGTTTAACAAGCACGCTAGAAGACTTATCTTCAATGAAATTTCAGAAGCACCAGGGTAGACAACTGATAAAGTTCCTTCAAGTTCTTAAATTCTAAAACTCTAGATATTACATTTTGAGCACCAAGCCAGGTGTGGTGATGCACGCTTATAGTCCCAGCACGTTGGAAGGCTGAAGCAGGAGGATTACTTGAGACCAGGAGTTCAAGCCAGCCTGGGCAACATAATGGGACCAAGTCTCCAAAAAATAAAATAAATAAAAAAATAGCCAGGTATCATGCCTTGTACCTGTAACCCTAGTTACTCTGGAGGCTGAGGCAGGAGATCACTTGAGTCCAGGAATTTGAGGCTGCAGTCAGCTATCATCCTGCCACAGCTCTTCAGCCTGAGCAAAAGAGCCAGACCTTGTCTCTAAAATATAAATAAATAAATAGATTTGGGGCATCAGCTACAATCTACATTAATACACAAGGAGCTATGAATGAAGAGGAAAAATACCAATGGAAAATAAACTAAGGCGTATTGATAGGCAAGGAAGAATTTATGATACGCTGGAGATCTTCGTGTGAGTAACTGGTGCGATCTTCTTAAGGTATAAATAGATCTTCTTATATTTGCATTATTAATCACTCAGCTTTCACCTGCTTATGTTAATAGGTACTTCAGCATCTTCCTTTTAAGGCCCACCATCAGGTTTCCAAGCATCCAACTTACTCAGATTATTTGTGGTCAGTACCATTTCCTAACAGAGTAGAAAATACTCAGCTCAAAAAATCCTCTAATAAGGCTAAGTTTTAGTTGTCCTGGCATTAGTTACTACTATGGTGATGGATATTTGATAGTCTAGAAAATTTCACATCCCGGAACTGTTGCCCTATATTTAAAACTCTAATTTTACAGCTTTGTAAAATTACAAAGGATAAAACCCTAATTTTATCCTCAAGTGTTCATCTATTATTCCCAACCTTTATTATATAAAATTTATAAACCTTTCAAATTAAAAAATTGTTACTGATAATCTATAGACTATGTTGATGTGAATCAGATGTAATCAGGGGATACCCTGCCCTTTAAGAGTTAAAAACAACAAGCCTAACCTAGCAAATATCCTGAAATTCCAGAAGAGTTGGTGGGGAATTTGGGAATTACCCTAAATTTGGCTATACAATCATACTTAACAACTTGGATTAATTTAATTATAGGATTTTTAATGTCCTTTTCTTCTCTAAGTTCTTTCACATTTCATCTCAGTTTTTCGCTTCTAAAATATAATTAGTGTAGAAATATTTGTATTGCAGCTACTTTTTGAAAATATAGGATAAAACCCAAAAATCTTAATATTTAATTATATGATCTCTATTTTGTTTTAGCCTATTCTCCCATTGGATGCTTCTCTCACTGGCCAACCTTCTTAAGAAGTTTTGGCCTTGTACCACATTTGCTGGTCCACTCATGCTTGTTCTTCTTTTAAAACTTACTCTCAGTTTTTCTCTGGCTCTTAGGCAGTAATGAGGATAGAGATTTTGTTATATCATCTCTCTATGCAGTGGGCCTATTGGGAAAATATAATTAAAAATAAAATCTCCCAATCCACAAAACCTAGCCATAGAGTAGAAGATTTAAAAAAAAAACAATTTTTATTGTTAACTAATCATTGCATTAGAATGTGATATATATATCACAGGCAATCCACTAAAGGGACTGCAAAGACAGAAAGAAAATTCATTGTTTTATATAGCCAAGCAGATAGAACCCATGGCATACATTTCCCGAGATAAACAATTACTAGTCCTCAAGTAAGGGTACTTGACAGCACCATTTGTCACACGTAATTCATCCTAAATTCACCTAGTAATTTGGGTAACCATCTGTGTTTGCTCATTGATTTTATCCAAAAGAAAAATAAATATCTTCTATCTTTATAAAACAGTTAGGTTTTCAACTTGGAGTTGGGTACCAGCTGAAGTTAGGCTCCCACCTTGTCTCAAAAACTGGGAGAGGGCCACTATCTTCATTGATGCCTACATTGCAAAAAGATGCTTCCCAAGTCGCTAATGAAGACATTTCTGAGTTGTAAAGCTGGCAAAAGGCTTATTTAGCTTTTTATTTACATACATCTCATATATCTCAAAGGAGCAAAATGTGATTCAGAACTGCAAGTTTTCTAAAATAAATGTTCTGAGACAAGGGAAGGAGAGACAGATTCTTCTCCTTTTCAATCAAGGACAAATAAATATTTATTTGCCTTGTTTTTAATTTATATCTGCCCTTACAGGCCTCACTCTCACGATGTTCTACCAATGTATTTTACTCACAAAATCTGAATGATGGCATAACCATAGGAAACAAAGGTGAGCTAGAGACAGCTGTAGTTTAATTTCCGTTTTTTCTCTGTCATTAGCTTACCAGTAGATCATCAAGGTTATCAAAATCTATGGCATCTGTTGTTACAAAGCAGAAAGTTTCTTTGGTGTATTTTCTACAGGACAAAGATAAGTTTTATAATAATAGATTTTGAAATTGGAAAACTTTTATACATTACAAAACAATAACTTTAATTTAATTCCAATGTGAGGTGGAATGTGAGAACATATCTAGCTAATAACAGAACTTGAACTACAACTTCAGTCTTTTCATTTTCAGTTTACTTTCCACTATACCAGTCTGCCTTTTATTTTACTTTCATAAAAGAACAATTTTAAATAAAGGGGAATTTTTGTAATAATAAACTCGAAACTTATTAGGTATTTGTAAATGCAAAATTATATTTTTCTGAGTGTTGCAAGGAAATTTCTCTTCTTGAAAGTCTTTGTTCTGCCTTGTTCATTGCATTGGGAATTATTTTACTGGGAGGGGCCAGGGGTGGAATCATGGTTTGGCACTGTGTTCCCACCCAAATGTCATCTCAAATTGTAATCCCTGTGTGTTGAGGGAGGGACCCATAATCCTCACCTGTTGAGGGAAGGAGGTGATTGGATCATGGGGGAAGTGTCCCCCATGCTGTTCTTGTGATGGTGAGTGAGTTCTCATGAAATCTCATGGTTTTATAAGGGGCTCTTCCCCGCTTTGCCCCTCTTCTCTCTCCTGCCACTTTGTAAAATGTGACCGTTTTCCCTTCTGCCATGATTGTAAGTCTCCTGAGGCCTCCCCAGCCATGAGGAACTGTCAGTCAATTAAACCTCTTTCCTTTATTAATTACCCTGTATCAGGTATTTCTTTATAGCAGTGTGAAAGTGGACAAATACAAGCATTAAAAAGTTCTGTGAGAGTGAAAAGGCCTGTAAATCCATCTCACCTTGGAGATGATGGTTGATGTTCTTCTGGTGCGAAATTGCTTTTGTTTAAACATTTCTAGTCTATTAGCTTACCTCTGACAGGTGACTGTTGTGTGTAGAACTGCAAAGTAATGATTCGTCAGCAGATTAATCAGTTAATATAAATTTGGGCACATCATATTTTTTCTGGGAGCAAAAGTAAGAATCATATCCAAAGCAATTATGTTAAGGTTTTAAAATTATTTATATAATTTTCTGTCATTTTAACTCGCTTTTGCTTTTAAGTTGCAAATGATGTGATAGAGATATTTGATCATATAATGCTTTTATTTGCATTAGCTGAACAAATAGCAAAATTTAAATTACAGACTACATCTTTGCTTGAATTAACAAGGGTTGTACAATATTAAGCATTGGAAATAATCAATTTCATAATAATGGTATTAAGGTTAGAAGCTTTATGACCACATATTCAGCAAAAAATGTATTCTAAATTTAGTATTAATGATGCAGTACTAATTTTCTAGGTTTTGTTTAATACATAAAGATCCTTATATCTTTCTCTATTATTTTAATCCGAGGATCTAATCAGAGTGAACAAATGTTTCAGAGTATTTGAAAGTTCGTTATTAACACTAAAATGCCTTATATTTGAATTTGTATAATTTGTTTCCAGTAAATCAATAGGTACTACACATTTTGATGTTTGTAAAATAGTAATGCAATTAAAATATCCGTCTATTATCATTTAGTTAATCCTAATTTCACTTAAGCACACAAAAATGTAATCATCCAAATAGTAAAGTCGTCCTATTTTCATTTTATTCTTAAATCAGAGCAATTGGGCCGGGCGCGGTGGCTCACGCTTGTAATCCCAGCACTTTGGGAGGCCGAGGTGGGTGGATCACGAGGTCAGGAGCTCGAGACCACGGTGAAACCCTGTCTCTACTAAAAATACAAAAAATTAGCCGGGCGTGGTGGCAGGCGCCTGTAGTCCCAGCTACTCGGAGAGGCTGAGGCAGGAGAATGGCGTGAACCCGGGAGCCGGAGCTTGCAGTGAGCTGAGATTGCGCCACTGCACTCCAGCCTGGGTGACAGAGCGAGACTCCGTGTCAAAAAAAAAAAAAAAATCAGAGCAATTGAAGAATATTCTTCACATAAATACATATGAAACGGTAAAGCCTATTAAAACTAATTTATTCTAAAACTTGACAACCAACGTTACTACCATTCCAATGTAACCCATATGAACTAGACAGGTAGTTTATTTCATATCATGCTTCTCAAACAGATTTTTGATGGAATGCCACTGATGGGGAAAGTTGGTGACCCACCAAGGCATATCCATGGAATTTTCATTTTCCCCAACGATATGGAGAAATTAATTCATCCACCTTATAAAAATGAACATGCCTAGTTCAAGTGGTAGACTGGAAAATAAGATTAGCATGCAAAGGCTCCATGGGTTCTGTCTCTGGGGTCCTAGTCATGGCAGGTGGATCTTCTTTCTTCTCAGACTTTAGAATTACTTCTGTTAAAACGACAGCGTTAAAATACCTTTAGTCCCTCAACAATATTTTTAGAGTTTTTTAATAGGGGTTTTCTATTATACTCATTCATTCAACAAATGTAGTTTGGGGTCCTCATACATGCCAGACACTGTTCTACATGCTGGGGATAGAACAGGGCGAAAAAAAGTCCAGTATTCTTGGTCTCAAGGAACTTCAATTCCAATGAGGGAGACAGTGAAGAATAGAGACGTAAATTACATAGTATGTTAGACAGTGGTAAGTTCTTGGGAAAATGAAGATGGCAAGGGGTTGCAGTTTAAATACAGTGACCAGGGTAGATCTCACAAAGAAAGTAACGTGGGCTGCATGCGGTGGCTCACGCCGGTAATCCCAGCACTTTGGGAGGCAGAGGCGGCCGGATCACCTGATGTCAGGAGTTTGAGACCAGCCTGATCAACACGGAGAAATCCCATCTCTACTAAAAATACAAAATTAGTCTGGCGTGGTGGCACATGCCTGTAATCCCAGCTACCTGGAAGGCTGAGGTAGGAGAATCCTTTGAATCTGGGAGGCAGAGATGCTGTAAGCTGAGATCGCGCCATTGCACTCCAGCCTGGGCAACAAGAGCGAAACTCCATCTCAAACAAACAAACAAACAAACAAACAAAACAGCATTGTAGAAATTAAAACCTAAAAGAAGTGAGGAAGTAAGCATAGAAAACTTGAAGAATTGCATGCCATGCAGAAAGTACATCGATAAAGAATCTGAGACTGGAGCATCTCTGCCAAGTTCCAGGTATAAAAATACCAGTGTTGCAGAAGCAAAGTCAGTAAATAAGTGATAAAAGTGAAAACACTGGATCAGATAATAAAAAGGTTCAAGATCATGTGGGGACTCTGTAAGATTACTGGCTTTCATTTTGGTTTAAATGAGATATTAGAGAATTTTTGAAGGCATGTAACATATTCTTGTAGATCATTGTATCTAATAAATTACAAGTTGACTTCTGTGGATGGAAGAGAAATAAAAGGTATGTATTAGAAGATTTTAATTATAAAGGCAGATTCCCCAATACTCTGCTTCTCAAACAGCTATTTGATGGAAGGCTTGGGATGGAGAAAGCTATGGGGGTGTAAGAAAGACGGTGGCCTTTATCAAGTTGGCAGTAGCAGTGCTGGTGGGAATGGCTACATACTTATGCAGTACTTTGAATGCAGAGTTGACTTGATTTGCAGATTGGATATGGTGGGTGAAAGAGAATAGTCCAAAGAAGAATACAGTTTTTGTCTTGATCAATTGAAAAGACAGTTTGGAAGATAGGGAAGATTAGTTTTTGGCATGTTCCTTTTGAGTTACCCATTTGACATCCAAGTGGAGCTGTCAAGATCAGATCAGGCAATCACAGAGGTTCAAAGTTAGGAATTCTTAGCATAGAGATGGTATTTATGTCTTTGAGTTGAGATAAGATCACGGAAACATGTGACTGGAAAACAATGAAGACCTGAGAACCTAGGCCTGGTCAACATCAAAGTCTAAAGGGCAAGGGGAGCAGGAGGAGCCTGCAGAGGACACTGAGGGCTGGCTAAGCTAAGTAGGAAAACTAAGAGAATATGGGCTGCTTGAAGTCAAACAGGATTTTTAAGGAAGAGAGATGCACATATATCAAGTGCTGTTGTTGGCTTAAATGAAAAAGAACGCTGAGATGGACCATTCAATTTAGTAACATAAAAGCCATTGATATCCTTGATCAGAGCATTATAAACAACAAAGGGCAGGCAAAGCCTGATTAAAGTCCAGACAGAAGGGGAAAGAAACATATGAGATGGAGCAAAAAGACAATTTTGTCAAGGTTTTTGTCTGCGAAGGGAAAGAGAGACTTACGTGTCCAGGTATACATGAAAAGGGATGTAGAATTAGGAGACTGACTTTTTTTTTTAAGACGAATAAGATAATGACTTGTTTTGTTTCTTTGTTTATTTGTTTGGTTATTTAATGGCAATAGTATAATACCATACAGAGGGGAAAGGATGACGTAGAAGAGATAGTGGAGCTGGAGCTATGTCTTTGAGTGGCTAAGAAGAAATGGGAGCTAATGCACAAATGGAGAGTTTGACCTTGACGAGGTGGTATTAACAAGAGAGAAGATAGAGGATATGAACACAAGTTTTCCATGCTGCACAAACATATGGTGGATGTGGTGGGAGTTTGTTGTTAGAAAATCTTTTTTTGTTTTTGTTTGTTTGTTTGTTTTTTAGTAGAGGCAGGGTTTCATCATGCTGGCCAGGCTGGTCTTGAACTCCTGACCTCATGATCTGCCTTCCTCGGCCTCCCAAAGTGCTGGGATTACAGGTGTGAGGCACTGCACCCGGCCTAGAAAATTGTTTTTGATTGCTTTTAATTGAATGGAAAAAAAAAATGAGAAAGCAAGTTTGGAAGTTTGAGAAAGACATGGTGTCACATAGGCACATGAGAGAGTAAATGTCTTTGGACCATCCTGAACAGTTAGCTTGCATTCGAATCACCTGAAGAGCTTGCTAAAACACAGATTGCCGAGTCCTGTGTTTCTGATTTATTAAGTAGACGATGGGGCCTAAGAAGTTCACCATTGTAGTACGGGGACCAGTTTTTGAGAACCATTACACTAGGAAATATATACAGTATGATTGTCTGGAAATACTAAGGGTCCAGTTGAGGCCAGGGATACCAGTAATTGTGATTTCCTAACACATTGGTTAACTGCCATGTCCTGCTGGTTTATCTTTTAAACAATAATTTCAATACTACTTACTGAAGAGGTACGAGCTGTCCCTTCTTCTTTCCCGCATGTGCATATAAACCCACACGACACAGACATGCACAGAGGTCAAGGAGACCCACTGCTCCATTAGCTTTTGTGTCTTTTAAATTCTGTCCTAGAGAACAATTGTAGAGGAAGAGAAATATACATGTAAGACATTAACATAAAAACTAGGAAGATGAGAAAACCTAGAAAGGCAGAAAGCTGAGATTATGTGATTTGCATTTTGACATAGGTATATTGGTGAATATATGTTTTGCTCTTACCACACCATGTCTCAGGGAGTATCCTTAATTTCTCAGCTACTGCCATAACATAGAAAAGAAACAATGGATGCTCTGACTTCGATTTGTTAGAGTAACTTCAGAGAAGTTCAGAGCCATATAAAATGGGAAGCACTCTCTCCTGCTAAATGGCGCACTTTCCTCTGGGGCATTTTTTCTCCTTATACTTGCATCATGCCAGGAGGAACACTAACAAAACACATTCAAACACATACACACATATTTAAAAGTGTACTTGATAACTTCAATAAACCATATGCAGAGTACCTACAAACCCTTAATAACTCAGTGAAAAAAATATTTTCTATATATATAATTTTTTGCATGGGGGTACGGGGCCCCACTGTAACACCCAGGCTGCAATGTGGTGGCATGATCATGGCTCACTACAGTCGTGAACCCCTGGGCTCAAGCCATTCTCATGCCTCAGCCTCCATAGTTTATAATTTAATAAATTTTATATCTAGGAGTATCAAAACTGCAACAAACTGAAAAAAGCAATGCAACAGACAGTTCAGACGTTATAAATAGCCATAACACATTTTCTTTCATTGGTAAAAGGTAGATGTTGATAACAAAGAATTAGGAATCACAATCTGTAAAGAAAGAGGAAAGTGAAATATTGTTTTTTAAATATAATGGTTCAACTGAAGACAGCCCTGAATGACATAAATCACAAAAAGGTTTCAGCTGAGGGGAAACAGGATCGGACCTCTTCCAGAAGAAAGCAGAAACGCCGTAAAGAAGTGAGAGATATGTATTTAATTTAACAGATATCTATTGAAGAATGTCAGGCATCTGTGAACAAAATAAATACGTAAAGATGCCTGACCTTTGTGCATTACAGAAAATAAAAAGATAAAAGAACAGAAAAAATAAAGAAACAAGAGAAAAGAAAAAGGCAAGAACACAGAAGAAAGGTATGCCAATGTGACAATAGGTAGATAATAATAGTCTATGACAAATACAAATAAATAAATCAAGAAACCAATAGAGTGAAGCAGGTGATACTAATGCGTGTCTAGGTTTTAGACTCACTGTTACCTATAAACTTCCTTTTAAATCCATCATGCTGTGGTTTTATGAAGGTTTTCTCAATCAGGATTTGGAACAGATAACTCATCAGAATTTCTAGCCCCCATGGGTCCTGATTAATTAAAGATTGAATATTAAAAAAGATATTTGTGAAGTCATTTCAGAGTTTTAAAAGCTTTTAAACTTTAAAAACAGAATGCAGGCACAACCGAAGCAATCTAAAGATGACATTTAAAGGCAAATTGAATTTTCCTCTTGTAGCAGATATAGATCTCAGTTGTATCAACACATAGCATTGTTTACCATAATTTGTCATCAGTCATGAAATAAAAATATAATTCAGACAAAAAAGAAAAATAAACAGAGGGAAGAACTTTTTGGAAAAATAATGATAACTTTAGAGAAATAAAGGGCAGATAAAATGTTCAGTTAAAAGAACTCATAAGATATAAAATACAGTAATTTTTACACTGTTCTTCCCCTTAAAACTTACATTTTCATTTCATTTTCAACTGCACATTTTTGTTATAATATTTTAAACTTGAAAGCTTTTAAATGATTACTTATAAATCTCTTCAAATAAGTCTATAAATGAAATAATATATTTTTAAATTTTCAGAACAAGTCTTAAAAATTATTCTGTTGAGTTATTTTATTTTATTATTATTTTTTAGATGGAGTCTTGCTCTGTTGCCAGGCTGGAGTGCCGTGCTGTGATCTCGGCTCACTGCAACCTCCACCTCCCAGGTTCAAGCCATTCTCCTGCCTCAGCCTCCCTAGTAGCTGGGACTACAGGCACATGCCAGCACGCCCAGCTAATTTTTGTATTTTCAGTAGAGATTGGGATTCAGCGTGTTGGCCAGGATAGACTCCATCTCTTGACCTCGTGATTTGCCTGCCTCAGCCTCCTAAAGTGCTGGGATTACAGGCATGAGCCACTGAGCCTGGCTGTGTTATTTTTTTATTTACTATTTATTTTTATACTTTTTAAATTATACTTTAAGTTCTGGGATACATGTGCAGAATGTGCAGGTTTGTTACATAGGTATACATGTGCCGTGGTGGTTTGCTGCACCCATCAACCCATTATCTAGGTTAGGTATTCCTCCTAGTGCTCTCCCTCCCCTTGCCCCTCATCCCCTAACAGGCTCCACTGTGTGATGTTCCACTCCCTATCCTCATATGTTCTCGTTGTTCAATTCCCACTTATGAGTGAGAACATGCAGTGTTTGGCTTTCTGTTTCTGTTTTAGTTTGCTGAGAATGATGGTTTCTGCTTCATCCATGTCCCCACAAAGGACATAAACTCATTCTTTTTTTATGGATGCATAGTATTACTTGGTGTATATGTGCCACATTTTCTTTATCCAGTCTATCACTGATGGGCATTTGGGTGAGTTCCAAGTATTTGCTATTGTGAATAGTGGTGCAGTAAATATACATGTGCATACGTCTTTATGGTAGAATGATTTATAATCCTTTGGGTACATAATCTCATTCCTGGGTCAAATGGTATTTCTGATTCTAGATCCTTGAGGAAACGCCACACTGTCTTCCACAATGGTTGAATTTACACTCCCTCGAACAGTGTAAAAGTGTTCCTATTTCTCCACATCCTCTCCAGCATCTGTTGTTTCCTGACTTTTTAATGATTGCCATTCTAACTGGCGTGAGATGGTATCTCATTTTGGTGTTGGTTTCCATTTCTTCAATGACCAGTGATGATGAGCTTTGTTTCATATGTTTGTTGGCTGCATAAATGTCTTCTTTTGAGAAGTGTCTTTCTGTTCTTCGCCCACTTTTTAATGGGTTTTTTTTTTCTTGTAAATTTGTTTAAGTTCCTTGTAGGTTCTGTATATTAGCCCTTTGTCAGATGGATAGATTGCAAAAATTTTCTCACTATGATTAGCAGTATACTTTAAAAGTATTTTGTTTATAACAGCATGAATATATTGTTTGTTTTCCAAACTCTCAGAAATAAACTATATCAAAAGTAAAGTTGTATTGTAGATATAACCCGAAATAAGATGAGGAATTATTTACGTTTTGATAAATTCATACATGCATGAATAAATATTACTTATTGTCTGAGTGGGACATGGTTCAACATCAATTCTATTTCTATTTTTCATTTTTATGAATGTAAGATCAGTAAAATCTTAGTCTTGAGAGTAAGTAAAATGGAATAAAAAACCTTTTTTGTATTGATGCCGCTTAATTATCTGAAATCTTTCTGAAATACTTCACAAGAATACAAGGATCCATCATGAAAAATAATTCTTAATGACTTACTAGCTAACGATTCTAAGTTCTCCTTAAATTGTGTTGAAGGCAAAGAATTGTAAACTACCTGGTAAGCAAAAGAATTTGTTACCGTTTATTAGAATAATTGACATTCTTAATTTCTAGTTACTTTTTTGAAAAAGGTTCTACCCAAACTAATCCTGTCAAATGATTATGGATTATACTTTTCGCTTTGTTTTCTTTTCTAAGCGTAATTTTTATTCAACATATAAAGTGATTTCTATTTCAATATATATTTGCCAATAAAAATGTGTATTGAAATAGAAATCACTTACCTCATCCTAGTATATGGTACAATTATCTTTTGGTTAAAACTTTGGAGTTGCATTTAGAATACTGAATTTTGGGGAGAAAAGCCTGCTATACAACCAAATTAGCCAAGCCAGGTGTCACTTAGCAAGGCCAGACATGACTATTATCCAAAATCAGAGTGCCTTTCTTCAAGAAGTATCTAATACACGCTATATTAGGTGTTTCGAAGGACATGAAAAAAAAGAAGTTGGATAACTAAATCATGAATTTCATCTATGATATAGATTATGAAAAGCAGTAAAGTTTAAAATGATATAGATCTCTTGTATGATTAATTCATCTAATTTGTAAATTATAAGAGCTAAAGTACATTTATATGGTATACCTCAATATTTATTTTGTAGGCATAAATAAAGTGTGTATTAAGATTTTAAGTTATTTATCAAGAATTGTACACAAAATAACATCTCCTGTATCGACTTCCCCAGAAACTGTGGCTATGTTAGGTTATTTGGCAAAAGGGAACTGATGCTACAGATGGAATGAAGATTGCTAATCTGATGACTTTTAGAGGAGGAGATTCCCCTTGATTATTCAGGTAGGCCCAATGCAATTATAAGGATGTTAATAAGTAGAAGAGGCAAGCAGAAGAGTTAGTGAGTTTCAATGATACTACACTCCTGGCTTAAATTTAAAGGGGCCATGAGCCCATAGGGGCAGTCTCTAGAAGCTGGAAAAGGCTAGGTCACAGATTCTCCCCAAGAGCTTCCAGAAAGAACGCAACCCACTGACAGCTTGATGTTGAACCATTGAGGATCCCTGTAAAGATGTGACCTCAAGATTTGTAAGATAATAAATTTGCGTTTATTATTTAACTTAACAAAATTAAGTTTGTTGTAATTTTTTTTTTACAACAGTAATGATAAACTAATACAGGTGTATAATTATTCATGGTTTCCCTTTGGTTAAATATGTGTTTTTTTTCCTGAACTACTTTTTGTCTTTGAGAAGATAAAATAAGAATTATATATAGAAATCAGAAAAACTCCATTAATTTCTTGGATATAGATACCACAATTTCCTGTCTACTTAATTTTTATCAAGTAATGCATGTACTACTAAAATTTACTTGTCTTAGTGGCTGATAGTAATTTTTACATGGGAAATAATCAACATTTTACATTATCAACTAAGATTAGAACTGGCAGTAATACAGGTATATATTTTATGTACTTTAAAAATTAAATCCTATCTTTCCTAGTGAGTAAGCTATACCCACCTCTCCACAAAAGTCACAGAGAACTCGCTATTGACTTTTTTTGGTATATCTTGAAAAAATTATTTGCAGAACCGTTTTGTCTACTTAAAATGTTTTCCCTCCTAGCTAATTAGGCATTCTCTAATGAATAATAAAAAAAAAAAGTAACTAAAAAGACAAACTTGTTTAGATTTGTGAAAAAGCCATTTTTAGCTCTCCTTGTTGCTTATTTGCTTTGCTTCCATCCTGCTCTCAGATACTTTCTCAAGAGCAATGCATTTCTGACAATGGTAGTTGATGAGAAAACTGAGATTGTAACAACAACAACAAAAGCAGGGTACTCCACGTGCTCAAACTACATCACATCTGATTTTAGAATTTCCCACCAAAAGTCAAAATATATTATATTTAAAGCGATTCTTTACAATTGGCAAATTATGTATGAAACAAGAAATTCAAGCAGTTTTACCCAGCCCAAGTTTAATGATTGTGAGTTACCAATTAGCGCGTTCCCCTCTCCGTGTTTTCAAGTACGCTTTTAATGGCTGCTCTAAAGATTTTTAACTAGAAGCAATTGTAAGGTCAAGGAGAAGATTTTAAATGTCCCTTCATTTTTAAATTTTTTTTGTAAGACAGTAGGTGGTAAAGACTATGAAAAAAGAATGCTAATAGAATTTGAGTATCTAGAAAAAATTCTATTAGCATTCTTGATAAATATTTGTGTGTTTGTGAAAGCATACTCCTATTTGAAGAGAGCTGTTCTTGAGGATACAAGTTTAGTGATGGATAGTAATTGGAAGCTAGGGGATGCCAAAGGAAGGCAGTTGATATATATCTATATACAAATTGATAAGGGGAAGATATAGGTGTTGAAAATTGTGGGGCAAAATAAATACGGAATTTAAAAATTTGAAGGCAATCGATGGAAAAAGAAAAATAAAGCATTTAAAATTTAAACTAGCAGAAGCAATTCTGACCTGTCAAATGAAAGTAAGTGAAAGGAGGAAAGCTGCCTAGCTTGAAAATATGGTATATTAAGCATAAAATTATATGAATTATAATAAATTCAAATCAGTTAAGGGAGCCAATGACAAACAGAAATGCTCAGATTATATTGCAACAGTTAAATTTCAGCAATGTATGTTGCAAATAATCTACAAAATAAAATAATACAGAGAATTGAAAACCAAAAAGATGAAGAAAGAAATATATGTGTATATCATGCAAAAGAAAATTTATGTTGTGTCCTAAATATGTGATAAAATAGAATTGAAGATAAGACATTGTCTACTAATACATGTACAAGGGACAATATGTTAAGAAAATGTAATAGTTTTGAAAAGAAATTTACCTAATTCACAAATATGAAGTAGAACTTACATATATAAAGTAAAATTTGACAGATATGGGTAGAAATAGAGAATCCATAGCTATAATTAGATTTTTCACATAATTCTTAGAAACTGATACATCAAGCAATATAAGCAAATAACAGAATATATGAATGATCAACTAAAATAAAATAATAAAAGGTCAAAATAATTAAATTGAGATCAAACCAGTGGGAACCATGGTAGGTGGAAATAATCACCAAATTTAAGGAGAATACATGTATTTTCTAGCATAACTGGACCATTCATAGATACTGTTGATGTCACAGGCAAGACTAAAGAATTCTTCATGAAAAAAGAAAATGACTAATTCATTGAAACGTCCCAAAACTAAGAAATTCAAAATGAACTTAACACATAAGAGGGTAAATACCTGGGTTGATGCAAAATATTGCACAAAAATTAAACAACAATATTTAGATTTAAAATATATGTTAATAATTCTTAGCCACATCAATATAAGTATGAAGGGATTAATATAAATAAGGTTCTGGCCTTATGAGTAACACAAATAAGTAATAATTTATATTCAATTTTAATCAACCAGTGTTAAACAGTATAATGACTAGTATAACCACTAAAATAATAGCTCATGAATCTAGAAAAAGTTAAAAGGAAATAAGGAATAAGTGAATAATATTTAAGTTAAAAAAGGCAAAAGAATTAAAGAACAGAAAGGTAAATATCTAAGCAAATATTATGGGTTATTCTTTTGTTTCTAAAATTATTTGTTATGATTGAAAGCAAAAATAATAGTTTCTGACATGGTTGTCAATATAGATTCCTAGATCCAATCATATTGCATTCTGATAGCCGTGCTTCCTTATGATAAAAGGGGTGTATCCACCAAAAAGGTATCAGAATTCTAAATCTGAATGAACCCAACAAGATACACTTGGGTAGGGTGCTGTTACACTTTAATAAAAGATTTACTAAACCAAAAAGTTTAATTTAAAATATAAATTAAACTCTAGAAGAAGCATAAAAATTTTAAGGATTCATTTCATCAAAGGCTGGCATACAAAGTTATCAGCATATGACAGAGTAATAGAAAATATTGACAATGCCTAGATAGAGCAAAATGAATATTATTGATATTCAAATCAACAAAGAATATAGTAAACTCAATAGAAAAATGGGCCCCACAAAATCCCAATATGTTATCAGCACTGTGACAAATGCCAATGTGCACAAATAAAATGTGATACGTATGTTCACCAATTGCTTAGAAAATATAAGAATTATAGATGATATTGTGCAATGAGGATATGAGGAAAAACAACCTTTATGGGCAATGGATGGGAAAGTAAATGGTTGTAAACATTTTGGAAAATAATATGGCAGGACCCATTTAAAATTATGCATACTCTACAACCTAACTATCTTACCGTTTGGTGTATATTCTTGATGTAGTTTGAATGTGTGTCCCCTCCAAACCTCATGCTTTTCCCCAGTGTTGGTGGTGCGACCCAGTGAGAGGTACTGGATCATGGGGTGGATCCCTTATGAATAGTTTAGCACAGGAATGTCCAATCTTTTGGCTTCCGTGGGCCACATTGAAGAAGAACCATCTTGGGCCACACATAAAATACACTAACACTAACAACAGCTGCTGAACTCGCTCTCTGTCTCTCTCTCACACACACACACACATACATACACACACACACACACCTCATAATGTTTTAAGAAAGCTTACAAATTTGTGTTGGGCCACATTCGTGTTGGGCCACATTCAAAGCTGTCCTGAGCTGCATTCAACCTGCAGTCTGTGAGTTGAACACTCTTGGTTTAGCAACATCCCCTTAGTGATAAGTGAGTTCTTGCTCCATTAGTTCACGAGAGATCTGATTGTTTAAAACAGCCTGGGACCTCCCCCTTCTTTCTCTTGCTCACTCTCTGACCATGAGACACGCTGGCTCCCCTTCACCTTCTTCCATAATTATAAGCTTCAGGCCTAACCAAGAACAGATGTCATTGCTGTGCTCCCTGTATAGCCTGCAGAACCATGAGCCAAGATAAACCTCTGTTTTTAAAAAATAAATTACCCAGCCTCAGGTATTTCTTCATAGCAACATAAATGGACGAACACAGCCCCTGACAGATTGTGACACATAACCAAAAGGTGTATTCATAAGGAGACTATTTACAGAAGTGAATTCTCTGGTAGCTGGATGTCAGTGTTAATTCTACTGCAAGACCGCATAGGGGAAAAGGTGGTGGGTTCATTTTATTGAAAACTATGCAGCAGCTACAGGGAAATAAACAACCTAAAAGAACCAATAACAATGTGGGAATGTATGAAGAACTTTATGCTCTGTGAAAAAAATTAGAAATAAAATAGATGTATAACATAATACTCTTTAAGAAAAATGCATACACTCTTGTTTATACACAGACAGATGCTCAGAAAACAAGTTTCTTATTTTGTAAGAATTCTTTAAGAGTAAAGAACATATATCAAACACATGAGAGTGCCTGTCTATGGTGAGGGAAAAGGAATAAAAAGAATTAAATAAATAAGTAAAACCAGAGAGAAACTTGTAGGAAACAATAATGATAATGTCTCATAAAATAAAGAATGTGATTAATTTTCTACAACTGTGATACAAAAACAGAGACTGTCAAAATCAAACTTAATGAGCTTTAGCATAGAGCTTATTGTAGAGCAAAAATTAAATTTTAAATACTTATCTTGGATAGTTTGATGAAAGAACGGTGTACGTGAGGTAGTAAGATGCACTAAATAATCACATGGGTGTATGGGAAGAAAATACTCAAGATACTGCTTACTACTTATGTTCATTTTGTACTGCTTTTCCCAGCAGAATTCAGCATCTAAATGCTAGAGGAGGCCAGGCATGTTTACTCATGCCTGTAATCCCAGTGCTTTGTTGGGCCAACTCAGAAAGAATACATGAAGCCAAGAATTCCAAACCGACCTGGGCAACACAGTAGATTTTTATCTCTCCAAAAAAAAAAAATTAAAAATTAGCCAGGCATGATGTTGTGCACCTGAAGTCCCATTTGCTCTGGAGGCTGAGGCAGGAGGATTGCCTGAGGCCAAGAGTTCCAGGCTGCAATGAGCCGTGTACACGCCACTGCACTATAGCCTGGGTGACAGAATGAGAGCCTATCTCTTAAGAAATGAAAATAAATAAGTGCTAGGAGACCATATGATCTTTCCAGTTTCTAGCCCCTATTGCAGTTTTCTGTAGATTAAATATTTTGTGTATTCCCAGTGTTCCAGCTGTCTGTCTGTACATTTGAGGCTTGTTCTTCTGTCTACTCAAGTCTCTAGATCCAACAAATGTCCTTAGGGATAGACTCAGCTGCTGGCCTGTGATCACCTAGGAAGGGATTGTTTTTCTCTGAAATTTAGTCCCCTGAAACTTTAGGCCCATAGCTTTTGGATGGTTTTAAACAAAATTATGACTTTTCAAAAAAAGACTTATGCAATGTCTTCTCATTATGGCAGGAGCAATTACCTTTATTAACTTTCTTTATCTTAATTGGAAGAAGAACCTCTGACACTGGCATTGTAATGAGGTTTTTGGTCTTTGACCTTAATGAAGCAATTAAATTCAAATCTATTTCATATCTTATGCACATAATCAAGGATTAAATGGGAAAATATATGTAAAATGCATGATATAAAGTGTCAAATGTACACTATTGATATATAGTTGTATTATGACTACATGCTGAAAACACATGGTCAATCTGATCGCTTCCTGAGACCAAAAGCCAGACTTTTTCAGCCATACTTAACTGTCAAATAATTCTATTCGATTTTTCAGTGGGGCTTAGTTTTTGGTCCATAAACTGCTATCACAGTCTGCAAATCAGTTACGTCAATAAGCATGTTAATTTATTCAGCAGACATATTTTTGTAGCAATAGTTACTCAATGAAAGAAGTAATGTATTGATTCAATTTCTAGTGGAAGCTACTTCTCTCTTTGTGAACTGGTTATAAACATTTAATGCTATAGCTATTTTGAGGAGTACTGATAGGCATTACCCAAAGAAGATAATATGTTCCCATAAAGCAGGAATGCTTATTCCTCTTTATCTCCTTTCTGCTAAACTCCATATGCTCTTGGTAGTGAATGCACATTCCTTGAGAGGTACAAAACAATCCTCCATAAATTTAAATTTATGACCATGAAGAATCAACTTGGGACCATATTCGGAATGGGAGCTCCAGAAACCTATGGCAAACACGTGGATATAAGGTTACTTTAGACACAATCCCTAAATTACCTTTAAATTCAATGGGGAAAAAGCGACAAGGAACAATATTTAGGGCGGCTAGGATAGTGCTGCCTTCTCATGCCTAACATAAGCAAACTAAAACCTAATTACTGCTATGAAGCCTAATAATAACTAGTAAGGTTTATGTCTATCAGACAGCCACTGCAGACTACTGTAAAAACCAGCTACACAACCATCTGAAAGCCCTTCACCTCCCTCTGGTTACAAACAGTCACATGTCTACTCGTGTTGCAGTTAAAGCTGATCTTCTATCTTTCAGCAACGAAGTCATTTCTCAAATGCTACTATTTGACTGAAAAAATTTTGCAGCCAGAGCCTGTTGCAAGTATTGATAAATTGAAAATACAAAATCAAACCACTTCTCATGAATGATTAAACACTGAAAAACTGCTGCAAGGAGTGTGTGTGTGTGTGTTTGTGTGTGTGCATGTGTGTATGTATTCAGCTTTATTAACTTTAACTTTATTAACTTTATTCAAAATCTAATTTTAAAGTGAGAGAGTGAAACATCATTCTTCCTCTCTCATCATAAAACTTTTGGCTTATGGGATTCTGACATTCTGTCACTCTTGCAGAAGTTGAATTCATGAACGCGGTAGCTGGGCTGAGCCACCCTAAACAGCTCTTACACAAGTGCTCCCTATTTTGTGCAACAAGAAATTTCACAAGCCCAGAGACAGTGATTGAGAGAGACAGGCCCTGAAGTCTCTTTATTTCACCTTCTTGGAATCACCACCTTTTTAATACAGACCAGTAAAAATCAAATTTTTCTGTGTTATCAGATTAATTACTTTTTTCATAGAAACAGTGAGTTGGGAGGATAACAAGCAAGACACTCTCTGTCCATGCTTCCTCCTGAAAACACGGGAATAAATATTTTAACTGTGTTTTTAAGAGATGAATGGGTAGTTCAATATTGCTTGGCTATTTGTCCTTCCACTTGTGACAGATTACCGCTGCATATTTTTTTCTCAATCTCTGGAATCATGGCTTACAGAAAACAATTATGTACTGAATTAGTAATTGTATCAAAAGTCCATTAGGCTTATTATCAAAGAGTGTGCTTGGATTTATCTATTATAAATGGTAATAAAAATATAGAAACATAAAAACAGTATTATAACTAAAATAATCCCCCTACAGAGGAAAGTTATGCACTGTTATGAAAGCCACTCTTATGAAAGCCTTTCATATTTAGGGATTTCAGGTAAGGCTTCCCTTGATGGGGAAGAGTGAAGAGCAAACCGAAACAAGATTAAGAGCTAATTATATAAATATGGGATAGTGGGGACAGGCATGGTGACTCATGCCACTAATCCCAGTGCATTGGGAGGCTGAGGCTGGCAGATCACAAGGTCAAGAGGTCGAGACCATACTGGCCAACATGGTGAAACCTCATCTCTACTAAAAATACAAAAATTAGCTGGGTGTGGTAGTGCACACCTGTAGTTCCAGCTACTCGAGAGGCTGAGGCAGAAAAATCGCTTGAACCCTGGGAGGCAGAGGTTGCTGTGAGCCAAGATCATGCCGCTGCAGTCCAGCCTGGCAACAGAGTGAGACTCCATAAATAAAAAAAAACAAAAAAAACCAGGGAAAGAATTATAGTGGGAAAATACGTGAATAAGAAGACCAAAGTCCAGGAGACAATAAGTATTTTACATTTGAGGAATAAAATCTTATTGAATCATTCAGATTGAGGAAGTTCATGTCATCAGAGGAGGGGAGAGAGAAATACAAAGAACAGATTTTGTACTGCTTGAACTCCATTTTGGACTCTCGATATTCATCCGATTACCAATGCAAAGTCTTTGGGAGTTTTTAAACAGAGCAATTTACAATGCAAATTGTATTTGCATTTTGAGTAAGTCATTCTGGATATAGAAAAGAGGAACATTTTTTGGAGAGACAATCAGGCAGAGCACTTTAGAGGTAGTCACTGTAGCCCAGGTGAGAGAGTGGGGGGCTAGATCCCATGATAGCAATGAAGACAGAAAGAGAAACATTTTTCTACAACTATAGAGAAGGTAAAATCTGGCAAGACTTGGTGATTGGAAATGGAAATGCGAAGAAGGAAATGACAAGAATTACACTGAGATGTCAGGTGTAGGTAGAGGTTGATATCATTTTCTGGAAAAAATCATAGGAACACAGGAAGAACACCACTTTTAGTGAAGAGACATCCAGGTTGCTTAAAGTATCACGAAATCGGACTTTTCCAAATTCATTCAAGTAAATGAGGAAGGTTGAGCCTTGAGGCACAAGAGATGGTTAAAGTGGTAGCAATGGCCTTGAGATCAGTACTTGTACCAGACTCAAGAAAAGTTAGTGAGAAATTTGAGCAGATAGAGACTAGAATATTTGAGTGGAAAAACAAAAGCTTTCACTTTTCTTCATGCATCTTGTGCTATTTGAGGAGTAAATAATTGGGCCTTATTTAGAGCTGCAAATCTGCGTAAGCCCTGAACTAAACAGGAAATGGTATAAAATGGAAGCAATTCACCAATTTTATTCTCTAAACATTTACTGATTTTCTTCCACGTTTAAGTATTATAATAAGCATTGTGCAGTAATTAACTTATCAACCATCTTTTCTCATGTAATACACAAAGAAACATAATTTTAAAAGTGTAGTATTGCTTTCAGCTTATACCAATCCTTACCCATTATCCCAATTCATTTAATCAGATTATTTCAGTGATAAGTACATTTTGTAGTTAATGGAATATTTAAAAGGTTGTGATGATGTAACTGCTGGTGTAATATACAAAACATGTTCGATTCATGTTATTCAACACAATTTCATCATAAATTTATCTATAAAATAAACATTTTAACACATCTATTATTCTTTCACTTTATGTAAAGTTTATTTGTATCATTTATTTCTATCAAAGTTTCATTTCTAGTTTTTTATTCTCCATCATAAATGACAGCATTAATTTTTACAAACATTAATGATGAGCCATACTCACTCATAACTATTTATATCTAAGTCGTCTTAGATTTATTGAACAATTTCTGAGTAACTAATGGCTAGCATTTTATTAGTCTATGATGACAGAGGATTTTACAGTATCCAAAGCTTAAGTGAATTCTCCAAAATACAGGAAATAGTGTTTGCTTGTGAAATTATGTATGCTTTCCGTAAAAGGTAGAAAGTGTAGCACAGGTTTATGCAGTTTTGAGAGGCAGAGATGAACCTGTCATTTGCAGATATGAACATAGCTCAAGGTGGTTACCCTGGACACTCAAGGAGGGGAATTTAGATATTAGATTCAGGGATGCATGCTCACTGAGTTAGTCAGTCAGTCTCTGGATTACTCAGGGGAAACCTATGTTGATTTTTGGAGCTCTTTCTTTGTCTAGTTCCTACCTTAAATTTAAGATACTCGCTTGGTCCTACTGCAATAGCATTTCTGTCTCTTTAACTCACGGATTTCTCCAAGGTCTGTCTGGGTTCTGTTGTCAATGGTGTGGTCCAGTGAATATCCCCAGGCAGAAATCAAGGGCTATTGTAGATTTTACATTGTTTGTTTCTCTTCTCAACTGCGGAAAACCAGTCCTTAGCTGCCAGGTGTCCAGTGTTTGAAAATGACTGTTTCATATAGTTTGTCTAGTTTTCTAGTTGTTTATAATGGAATCAGTTATTATCCCCCGATTAGAGATGAAACCTCTCATCTACTGAACTTTTTAATTTGATTTAAAAGTTTTTAATTTTTTAAATTTTAATTTTATTACAGGATAATAATCCATTCTCCTAGTATAAAATTCAAATGTTAGGTAATAAATATTAATAAAAAAACTCCCTCCCACTTTAACTCCCAGAGGCAAGTGATGTTACAAAATCCTTGTGTCTTCTAGAGTTATATGTATCTATAAAATAAAACAGTAAACTCAGCCATAATGAAATAATGGGATATAAAGAAATTCAATTGCACAAAATATTTGGTCAAATTTTTTGTGAGATTGATAAAAATTATTTTTTACTATTACTGTCACAGAAAGTACAAAATTAATGACTGTGAAACTTATTGCATGCATTCCTTATTAGTGAATTGAGTAATCCCCGTTGATGGTGAGGCAGTGATTTCTATGACCCCTACCCATCTCATTACTTATAAGTCATGTATGAGTCTCCTTCGTTCTATAACTTTTCTGACACTTGTGACTGGAATTTTAAATTTTTTTCACACCGGCTAGTGTAAAATGTCATCCTGCCCTGTGTTTAAATAGCATTTCCCTGGTTACCAAAATTAAGCATCATATATTAATTATCTTTTCATGTTTTCATGTTTTGTATAATGTCTGTATCATTTGTCCATTATTTAATTGGGCTATTTGTGTTATTCTTTCTGTATTCTGGATATTAACACTTTGCTGTTTGTATGTTGATTATATTAATATTGTCTTCTAGTTTGTTGGAAGCCTTTTTATTTTCCTGAGAGCATATACTGATAAATATAAACTGTAAATATTAAAGTTATCAAATGTTCAAGATAACTTTATTCATTAAGTCTTTACAGGTCTTTTATTTAAAGAATGATGTTCTTTTTTCAAACTTTTAAGTTCAGGAGTGCAAGTACAGGTTTGTTATATAATTAAAATTGTATCATGGGAGTTTGTTGTGATTATTAAAGACATATGTGACCTTTGAAACTTCAACAGTTTTGAAATAAATACAGAATACAATTATGTTATTATAAATATATTCTTTATTGTCATTATAAAGTATATAGTCTTTATAATGAAATGTTTTTAATATTCAAGAAGTTTCTGTACTATGGGGGATAAGCATACATTTTTTGTAAGGTTAGAATTTCAAGCCCCAAGCTCTGTTACTGAAGTAGTCAGCATGATCAGAATGCTTAAACACGAACATGAATAAATTTCCAAATTGAGTATAAAGAATGATGTGGCAGTTATAAGCATAATGAAGTCATGAAACTGGATTTAAGTAATATTGGCGTGTAGCAAAGGGTAAACATTGAAATAATAGAGAAATTTGGGAAACTTCAAATTTTGTGGGGAGATAAGGTGGATTTGGCAAAGAAGGATGAGAAGAATTATCCAGGGAGGTTGGAGAAAAAATAAGAGAATATGGTGTCCTGAAGAAAAGGGAAAAAATATTTCAAGGAGCAGTGATTGTAGATGTCAAAGGAGTAGAATGTAGATGCTGTTGCTAAGTGTAATGTACTAGAATATATTATACTTGGCATTGTGTACTTTATTTATACATAAAGTATATGGCCAATGTATAGTTACCTATATTAGTCATCTTGAAAACTGTTTCACTGTAGAAGTAGAAGAAAATAAGCCTGAATGAAATAGGTTCAAGAGAGAATGGGATTACAGTAATTGAAGACAAATGGTTAGAAATAAGCAGCTATAAAAGAAGAAACAGCTGGCCAGTCGCGTGGTTCACGCCTGTAATCCCGGCACTTTGGGAGGCCGAGGCGGGTGGATCACTTGAGGTCAGGAATTCGAGACTAGCCTGACCAATATGGTGAAACTCTATCTTTACTAAAAGTACAAAATTAGCCGAGCGTGCTAGTGCACTCCAGTAATCCCTGCTACTTGGGAGCCTGACGCAGGAGAATTGCTTGAACCTGGGAGGCGGAGGTTGCAGTGAGCTGAGATTGTGCCATTGCACTCCAGCACTCCAAGAGCTAAACTCCATCTCAAAAAAAAAAAAAAAAAAAAAAAAAGAGAGAAATAGGATGCTAGAGGTAGGCGACCTGGGGGTAAAGAAAGTTGTTAGTTTTTTTCCACATTAAATTAACTCCATTTTGTTGTTTTTTGATGTGAAGGACTTAGCAGAGGAATTAAAATTGCAGAAGCAGCAGCAAGAAAATTGCAGGGATGATAGCCGTGAATAGATAACAGGTGTGATGGTTAATACTGCGTGTCAATTTGATTGGATTGAAGGATACAAAGTATTATTGCCAGGTGTGTCTGTGAGGGTGTGGCCAAAGGAGGTTAACCTTTGTCAGCGAACTGGGAGACCCAAACCCACCCTCAATCTACGCGGGCACCATCTAATCAGCTGCGAACGCGGCTGGAATAAAAGCAGGCGGAGCAAAGAGAAAATACCAGACTAGCTGAGTGTCCGGGCCCGTGTATTTCTCCCGTGCTGGATGCTTCCTGCGCTTGAACATTAGACTCCAAGTTCTTTAGCTTCTGGACTGTTGGACCTACAACAGTGGTTCGCCAGGGGCTCTCGGGCCTTCAGCCACAGACTGAAGGCTGCACTGTCGGCTTCCCTACGTTAGAGGTTTTGGGCCTCGGACTGGCCTCCTTGCTTCTCGGCTTACTGATGGCGCATCGTGGGACTTCACCTTGTGATCCTGTGAGTCAATACTTCTTAATAAACTCTATTTTATATGTACCTCTATGCATTTAATCCTGTCCCGCTGCAGAACCCGAATACAACAGGAGACAGGACCTAGTCACAGTTAGAGGGGAGGGCATTAGAAGCAAAGACAGTTCATCCATATGAAAAGGAGAGATAATAGAATGTAGGACATGGAGGTGAGCAGATGTAGCGACCAGAGATTTTGAAGTTCTTGCCAGATTACTCCTTTTTTACAAGTGAAACAGAAACTCATCAACAAGAGTGAAAGTGGGAAGGAGACAAAATAAACAAAAACTGTTACTCTGAAAAAGAGTGAGAATGAATGGAGCAGGGAGTATTAATTTTTTGGGAGAAATATAAAGACATGAGCTTTGCAATCATGAATTTAAGCTGAAACAAATCAACCAGATTCCCTCTTAGTTATTCTATTTTAAATTTCAGTTCCATTTATTTAAAAATCTGAACACAATATCCATAATTACAGTCTTTTACAGAAACGTTTCACTGCCCTAAAAATCCTCTGTGCTCCACCTACTCATCCCTCTGTCCCCCATAACACCTGTCAATCTCTGATTTTTTTAAACTGCCTCCATAGTTTGGCCTCTTCTGGAATGTCATGTAGTTGGAATAATACAGTATGTAGCATTTTCTGATTGGCTTCGTTCTGTTAGAAACATGTATATGAGATTCCTTCATGTATTTTTATGTCTTGATAGGTCATTTGTTTTTAATGCTGAATACTATCTCATCATCTGAGTGTATTACAGTTTATCCATTTACCTAATGAGGGACATCTTGGTTGCTTACAAGTGTGGCAAATAAAGCTGCTGTAAACGTTCTTGTGCTGGTTTTAATGAGGACCTGTTTTTAACTTCATTGGGCATATACCAAGGGGCATGATTGCTAGATTATATGATAAGATTATGCTTAGTTTTGTAAAAATGCTGCCAAGCTGTCTTCCAAAGTGATGTAACGTTTTCTTCCTGAAATGAATGAGGATGCACCTTGTGCAACATCCTCACCAGAATTTGGTGCTGTCTGCTTTTCATATGCATCAGGTTCCATCTTCATAATTATTCTGCACTTACTTGGAAAATTAAAGTCTTCAACTCATTCCCTGAATCATTTCTTAAACAATCTTGAGTGAGTTCCTTAAAGTCTAAAAATCTCCAGAAGATAAAAGTTAACTGTATATTGAGAGCTGAAGGTGGCAGCACCAAGGAGTGATATTAAATTGGTGATGATACAAAACCTCAGCTGAAAAATTATTTTATCTAAGGAACAGGTATGATTTTTCAGACATATTTCCTACATTTCCTTCTCTTTTACATGTGTAAACTTAAAATAGTCTGGAGTAGCGTATTCTTAGGAAAAGCAGAACATTTCAAAAAATTTATAATGTTTAGAAATTTAGACTTAACATTTTCATGGTAATTAGACTAGACTTAGCTAAACAGAGCCATTTATTAACCTTTTGTGTATATGGTTTTAGACACATTTAGTAGATGATAAACTACTGAAGGAGAATAAAATAGTGTAAGACTACTTTGAGGAGGTATCTAATAAACATAAGATAATTGTGGCATTTCTACTACCCACACTCCCTTTAGAATACTAATAGGATAATAAAAATCACTAGTATGTAAAACAACTCACAGTGGTAAGAAGCATAAAAGTATAGGTAGCAAATTTCAGTGAAGAATATTAACACTCATTAATGAGCTCATAAAATCAAACGCTTAAAACCAAAGTACTTAAGTATCTCAAAGTTGGTTTTAAAGGGTTTTGTTGTGGTGGTGGTTTTTGTTGTTGTTGTTTTGCCAATAGCCTTCTCCTTATTAATACAATGGTAGTAGGCCAGTGAAAATTCATATGAAGAATTTCATAAATAAGTATTTTATAGAGTTAAATATTAATGTTTATAATTTATTACTGTAAATTAGTTGCAAAAATGAAAAGATACAGAGTGAATTGGAAAGGAAGGAAATATTAAAGGAAGTGGAATATGTAGGGTTTAATTAAATCAAAAATTAGATGAATATTTGCAACCAGTAGGCGGTCCTCCACCATTTCCCAATGGGAACAAAATGGGTATATAGTATGGATAGCAAGTATGGTTACAGCCTGCTTTTGTACCTTTTGGAAAGCACAGTGAGGGGAAGGTAATAGTTTGGTTTAGAGTACATGAATGTCTGTCTCGTTCTGAAAGTGTATAAAGGAGGTTGGGGACTGATTGTCTAAGACAATGAAGCACAAGGCAAAAAGTATGTATGGAGAAGTCAAACCGTAGTGGATTTTAGTTCTTATGTGGTCATTTAACTGTACAAGACTCTGGCAGCCAACTTGTGACAACTTCATCATCTCATCTGAAAGTATGAATCTTAATAGCTGTCTCACCAAGTTGTTGGAAGAATCAGTGTATTAGCATACACAGTGGGACTTGGGTAGAATTTGAAACAGAAATTGCTCAATAAATGAAACATTAATCTTATCGAACTCTGATCATTAGCCATAGATAAGTAGATGTTCTCTCAAGAGTTAGAGGGAGAAATTTGGCATCAGTGTGGGCTTTTTAAAATTACTAGCTCACTAATAACTTGTTAGTTTAATTTTTATTATAATAAATTACGTACACGCATACATATATATGTATATTATTCAGGGTTCTCCAGAGAAATAGAATCAGCAAGACATATAGAAATATATAAGGAAAGATTTATGGTGGGAATCAGCTCATATTCATTATTATGGAGGCCCACAAGTCCAGTGTTCTGTCTGTAAGCTGGAGAACCCATCTTCTGCTTTTTGTTCTATTGGGGCAGGTCCCGATAAGTTGGATGTTGCCCACCAACACTGGTGAGAGTGGACCTTTTTTACTCCTGATTCTTGACTGCAGATTCAAATGCTAATACAGAAACACTTTCACAAAAACTCCCAGAAATAGTGTTTTCCCAGCTGTCAGGGCATTCCTTAACCCAGTCAAGTTGACTCACAAGAATAACCATCAGGCCAGCACAGTGGCTCCCAACGGTAATCCCAATACTTTGAGAAGTAAGGTAGGAGATTTGCTTGAGGCCAGGAGCCGAGATCAACCAGGGCAACATAGTGAGACCCTGTCTTAAAAGAAATAGCTAGGCATGGTGGTGCAAACCTGTAGTGGGATGATATCTTGAGCCCGGGAGTTTGAGGTGACAGTGAGCTATGATGACACCACTGCATTGCAGCCTGGGTGACACAGAGAGACTCTGTCTTAAGTAAAATAATAACTATCACAATATGTACATTCAACATTGTACTATTTGAACAAATATAATGCTTGTTGTATGTGTGTATATATGATTGATATGGAACTTGTCATAGAATTCCTTAATTTGGAATTGTTTCAGATTATTTTATTCTCTAGCTGTAAGACCCTCATTAAAAGATTCTGAAAGATTTGGATAGAAATTTGGTTTTATCTCCAACAATTTATAGCACAAAGTTGTCTTGTAAATAAAATCCAACCAATAAAGACATAAAACAAGTTCAAATATTACCTCTATTTTGAGCCAAAAATGAAAATTTAATCTTAGTACATTTTGAGTCACATGCATTTTCTTTTGCTTTAATAACAATCACTGGAATGCAAATGAATCATGAATGGATATGTCATTTGTTTAAATGACAACAGAAAGGACTTTTGTTAAAAACCTTTTTATATTTAATAATGTTTGCTGCTACTTTTATATATAAATTACAAAAATTTGTATTTACAATTACTTATTAGTTGCTTTACTTGTATTCTGGCAGCAACCCCACAATTCTTTTATTATGGATTGGAAAACATACCGCTTCTAGAAGGGGATAATATTTAGATATTTAAATGTACTGGAATAAAAAAAGCAAATAAAACTATACATTTTCATTAGACTCATATTGAAATGTAATTCTTTTGCTTTTAAATAGTATGATATTAAACATTAAACTTTTCACTTTGTGTTGCAATGTTTAGAGCTCTATCAGAATCTACTTGTATGGTTTGAAATATTCCACTTCCTTAAACAACAACAAAATAACTCATTGGGTAAGTCCACAGCTTGATGCTAGATTGGAGAGGAAAAAATATGTATCTGAATACTTAATTCTTCTGGCATTGAGTACAGACACTTGGCTGCTTCAACTATAAAGACCTCCAAAGAATGGCTTTAATTACAGCAGATTTGACCTTTTCAAATTTATCTCACACATTTTGGAATGATGCATTTGCAAGATTAAAGCTGTCTGTGACTTAAAAAAGAAATCCAATATCTCTTTGGTGACTAAAATCATTTGGATATGACAAAAGGTTTTGCCAAGGACAAGTAATTGATTTTTAGTGTGAATCAAAATCTAACAGTAAATTTAGGTGTTTTAGTTTATGAGTATGGTTTCAAAGTTCTTTGGAGGATAATTTCTGCAATACGTAATTTAGAAAAGTCTTTTTAAAAAATTTTAATGGACATATATGTTTTAATTTTTTATACAGGGCTACCTAGTGTAAGTTCTTTTTTTATTCTTGAAATTAATTCATGGAGCTCTCTATAAAGTAAAACCATGACTAAACATTGAGGAATAATTATGATGACTATTGCTGCAAAACGTGCATCTGATACTAATCAAATAGGTTTAAAAACTAATTTCTAGCATCACTTTCTGTGTGAACACACAAGTTTATGTGTGTGTTCCTGTATATGTGTGGGTGTTTCTGTAGATTTAGAAGTCCATAGACCCAAAATGCCTCGTAATCATCTGCATAGATTTTTAAGAATTTTAAAAATGATTCAGAAGTTTGGATGTTTGCATATGCATATCATTTGGTATGATAATGCAAATCAGAAGTATTTTATTCTCGTTTTCTTGTGTTTAGCAGAGTATCTTTAGTACGTCAGTTCTGAGTGCAAAAAATGGTTTGTTTATTTGGAGAATGTTAAATTGTGTTGTTGCCAGTCACTCTTCCCAGTTGCAGGCAGCCGTTCATCAATAGAAAGATTCTATTTCTGTCAACAAGGGACTTATTCTTTCCCCTGTAACTTTCCCCAGTCTTGTCCTCCCACAGAATGAAAACTAGTACCAATGGGGGATTATTTAAAGATAATACTTTTCATAGAAGCTTTTTCTTTTCTTTTCTTTTCTTTTCTTTTTTTTTTTTTTTGAGACAGGGTCTCACTTTGTCGCCCAGGCTGGAGTGCAATGGTGTGATCTTGGCTCACTGCAAGCGCCGCCTCCTGAGTTCATGCCATTCTCCTGCCTCAGTCTCCCGAGTAGCTGGGGCTACAGGTGCCTGCCACCATGCCCGGCTAATTTTTTTGTATTTTTAGTAGAGACAGGGTCTCACCATCTTAGCCAGGTTGGTCTTGATCTCCTAACCTCGTGATCCACCCGCCTCAGCCTCCCAAAGTGCAGGGATTACAGGCGTGACACACTGCGCCCGGCCCCTTTTTCATTTTTCACTTATGTTGACGTATAAGATTTCAGTTCTATTTATTTGTGAATTTTCACCACGTGTTTTCACTAATACCTATCACTGAAACCTATGTAGTTGACAATTCTGGGTCAAAATTGATATTTTAGTTTTTGGTAGAAACATTTGTTGATGTATTGAATTCATTTTTTAATGTCATGTAGAATTTCTTGCCTAGTATTTATTCTAGGGTTGATGGTGAAAAATTCATGATATTTTAATGAAGTTATTTCATATGTATAATGTGATAACAAAGTTAAAGAACTTTGGTTTAATCTGAATGCAACAGCATATGGAGGAGAAAGCTTTTCTTATTCTTAATAATCTTATACATAAAAATGAAATGTGAAAATAGTTACAATTTTAAACTATTTTATCTTAGTAAAATATAATTTTATCTATTTCTCTAATAGAGTACTTCATAAACCTTTGTAATATATTTTAATAAGTATGGGAACAGGTGCGAATTTTATTATAGATTTTAATTCATTCTAAATTACCTCTTTAATGTTCAGTGACCCAGTTACTTATTTCTTTTAACTGAGCATTTCTCCTAGGTGTCATTCAGAATTAGGAAGACCCATGAAATGTAAAATACTATTTATATTTTACAGAGACTCTTGGATTACCACTTCACTATCAATTAACACCAAGCAGGTCTTGCAGTCCTTGTAAAACTGCACAAGAAGATGGGGGTAACTTTCGTGGTTTAGGGTGAGAACCGTTTGTTAAATTCTCTTCAGGGATAATTTAGCATTGATAATATCACCTTTTTTGTTTCTGAAATAAAAACTAAAAATTGTTATAAAGAGTTATTTATAGTTACAGTATTAGTTTTTAAACTATTATACATACACAAACACATTTGTATAGAATAAGGTTTGCATGTATACAGGAGGAACATTTTAATACTGATATATTCCTTCTCCTGGTTAAATAGGGCAATACATTCTGCCTTTTGAGGCTGGTAGAATGGAAGAGGATCCTTGCAATATGGAGAAACGTTGACCACTGCATGCTTAAACATCAATATTGAGTTTTCTTATAATGTAATGATATCCCATTATAGGGTTGGGATAATTATCATGAAACTACTTTGGGTCATTCTGTGTGTTGAAAGTATCACATTCTAAGTGATAAAAGTAACTACGAAGTGAATATATAAATATCAAGCCTTGAGTTCATCAACTCACCACTATTGTGACTCAAAGACAATGGTACGGTAGGTCTGTGAATGGCACTGCAGAGGTGTTGATTGGGTAAATACCTCTCTGGCTTTCAATCTAGTTAAAACCATGAACAAGCAGCTTTCTTAAATAAAAGATAAGCCTTTAATTATTACCTTATTTACTTTTAAATAAAGATATTAAACAAGATTCATATTTTTCCATCATTTAAAAAAGATTACTGAGAATTTAATTCACAATTTGAGCTGCACAGACCCACAAAGGTCACTTTTAAAATTACAATTGGAACTCTTAAAATTCATATAGTAAGACCTATGATCAGATGCTGAATTGCAAAAACCAGAGAAGCAAATTTCTTATGTGCAAAATGTAGTTTGGTCGGAAAAGTCTTATAGATACAGGAGAAATAATAAAATATTTTATTATTATTTATTAACTGCCACAGAGGTAAGCAAATCAGATTCAGAAATTCAGCTTATATAACTGTGGGTATGTCTCCATATCTCAGATGCTGATGTATTTATTTGTAATTATTTCTTTGACATAGATAGGATATTCATTGGAACCCTTAGTAAAATGCCTAAGAAGTGAATCTATTCATTTATTTAGAATCATCATAATAGCAATTATTGGCAGATATTTATTTGATGTTTAACACTTGGAGTGATTTCTTAAATTCAGTGCTGTTAAATGGGCACTGAAATTATTATTTTTATTCATTTAATAGCTTCATAATATTTAGTAAATATTAAATTGGCTTTCAGATTTATGTAGCTGATGTGACATTTGTGGTAAATTACTTTTCCAGGGAGTTGGTAATAATTATAGGATACACTGAATAATTTGTTAGCAAAAGGAATCCTTATTTGGGCAAATTCATATGGGGGAATGCAGTCTCCACTGAGAAACTCAGCCCAGAGACTATGTCTTCCTTGTATGTGTCATCAAAATAATTGGATACTGTATCATTCATATATTTATGATATTCACATATACACATATACATGAATATATCATTCACATATACACATATACATGAATATATCATTCACATATACACATATGCATGAATGTATCATTCACATATACACATATGCATGAATGTATCATTCACATATACACATATGCATGAATGTATCATTCACATATACACATATGCATGAATGTATCATTCACATATACACATATGCATGAATGTATCATTCATATATGAATATCTTCATATATATACATATATATGAAGATATCATTCATATATATACATATATATGAATGATATCATTCATATATATACATATATATGAAGATATCATTCATATATATACATATATATGAAGATATACATCTATATGAAGATATACATCTATATGAAGATATACATCTATATGAAGATATACATATATATGAAGATATCATTCATATATATATATGTGATTGGAATGGTATGTGTGGATGTCCTCCGAGAAGTGGCGTACATATTACAGGTGTTTAAGGAGCATCTTTAGTACAATGATACTATTTCTTTAAGTATGATTTATAAGCATGTACTAATTAATGTATTTTTAAGTACTGCAAATTATTCACAATTATGTGATAATGAGTACACTACATGAGTCAAACATAATAACATTCTACAATGACACAGATTGTCTATATTTTGAACCACTTAGTAGTTTGGCAAATAATATTAAATTGCCATGCTTTAGTCAATGTTACATTTTTGAAGAAAGCGTAATTTATAAAACACTGAGTTTTTAAAGGGAAGCACTAGAAAAAGTAACATTAATTAGATGTAATTAAAGTGTCTGGCTGAGAATGATGTTTTTTTCCAAAGTATTCAAATAAATGAAAGCAGGTTTTTCTGACAGCGCTCTTTCAGTTAACTTAGGGTTGTGTCTCTTACTGGTACTGATGAAGTGATGATTGCGCCTGGGGCCAAGATCACTAAAGGTCTGATAAGCAAGTAAAACTGTTAACACGACTTACTGTGTCTTAGTGCCAGTATCTAAATACACAAAGAACTGGCTATTTTGGTATCAGTGGAGGACTATAGCAAACCAATCTTTTCTCGGAAGTCGAGTTCGAATGACTCTTTTGAGGTCTTTCTAAGAGAGTGATTTCATACATTTGGCACTTTTTGTACATACCTTTGTGTATTCATCTCCATTCTGCATCAGAATGGTTTTTGGTTTAATTACTGATTATCTCCAACCATCATATATTTAGTCTTTGTTATGTGCTCAGAAATAAACTTGGACAGAAAATAAATGGATAAAAATCATTTTCTAAACATGATTTTTTCAAGCAATTCTCCAAGAAAACTGGGGTTGGGAGTATTGGGTCTGGAGTTAAATAACTTTAATTCTTGCTGTGCTATTTTTTTAAGTTGTGACTTTTGACAAATTTTGCAACATTTATAAGAATTTGTTCCTTCCTCACTAAGAAATTAATAATAGCATCTACCTCATAGAGACAAATAAATTATATCTCTTAATTCTTACTACACGTATTAAGCGCTATGTGCCAACAAATTGACCAGGCACTGGAGATAATAAAAGAGTGAGGAGAAAACAAAGAACTAACCTCATTGTGTGCAGAAAAAGCAAAACTCAGCATATTTTTTTCTATTTTCTTACACAACAATTAGCATAGACATCTGTGAGCAAACATTGGGAGAGGTTTTTCCCACATACAAAGTAGTGGACACCAGTTGTCTTTTAATTCAATTCTGATGCTATCTACCTGGATACAGCATCAGATCTCGCAGATTGAGTGCTCAGTCTTTGAGACTGTGCTGCTTCAGACACCAGGCATCAGTCCAGACATCTAGAACTTCTGACCAACCCAGCTTCAACCTGGGGTTCCCATCAACCCCTTTTTGGGTTCAGTTAACTTGCTGGAGTGGATCACAGAACTCAGATAAACACATTTACTGGTTTATTATAAAGGATATTACAAAAGAATTAGATAAATTCACAGGGCAAGGCATATGGGAAGGGTCACAGAGGTTTCATGCCCTGTCTAGCAACCTCCATGTGTTCAGCTCTTCAGAAGCTCTCCTAAGACAGTCTTTCTGGGTTTTTATAAGGGCTTTATTATAGACATGATTGGTTAAACCATCAGCCATTGGCCATTAACTTAACCTTTAGCCAATATCTCCTCCCTGAAAGCCAGGAGTGAGGTTGAAAGTTCTAACCCTCTAATCATGCCTTGGTCTTTCTGGTGACAAATCCCATCCTGAAGCTACCTAAGGGCTACCGGTCATCATTCCATCAGTAGCATACAAAAGGACATCAGTTCAAAAGTTCCAAGGATTTTAGGAGTTGCATGCCAGGAAATGGGGACAAATGCATTTTATAATGCCACACAAATGGAGACAATCATTTATCAGATAATCACACAAATACAGATTTACAATTATGACACATGCCGTGAAGGAGAGATTCCTGATATTTTCCATGCATATGTGAGAGGGATTGGATTTGAGAGAACAGTAGACCAGACTGAGATCTCTTGAGCAAGCAGTATTTAAGGTCATATCTGAAGAAAGTAAAAGTTAAATATGAAAATGCAAGAAGCCTTCACAACAAAGAATTATCCAGCCCAACATGTCAATGATGCTGAGGTTGCCTTTCTGTATAGGTAGTAGTAAGATGGTGAAATTTAAAATCTGTCGTAAGGATGTTTAAAAGCCATGTTTTTCCTTAGGAATGATAGGGCACCACTGAGGCAAAAGGTGGAGGGGTAAGAAAGTGGTGGTGGTGACTTGGTGGATTTTCATTTTGAAATAATCCATTTTGGTTGTGGCATGGAGAACTAATTAGAAAGAAACAGGCCAATGGGATGCAAGAAGACGAGTGAGTAGGTTATTATAGTGGAAACAAGTCAGGATAACAGTAGATTCAATTAGTATGGCAATGGGATGTTTGTGAAGTTAGTGTATACTTGAGGCCTAATACATGTTAAGCATAATGCAGTTTATTATTTTATATTCATTATTTGTTAGATTATGGACAGCTTGATTTATTTGAGGTTACTTGGGCACAGTAAGCTTGTTATATTTCAATATACTTTGAAAATCAGGCTAATTTTATGGAGAGTTATTGAATTGAAAGTCTAGGAGAACCTGATTTTTATGTTTTTCTCTAAAAACTTGCATGAACTTGAATAAATTACTTAAGGTGTTAGTGTCTACACTTTATCTGTGGCATTAGAAAGATGAAATGGATAATTATTTAAATCCTCATTTAACTCAAAATTTAAATACGTTAAGTCAATTATTTGCTGCACATTCAATATTGTGGAGTTAGATGAGGTACCACTTTTGCTCTCAAGATCTAATAAACTAGAAGATAAGATCAGACATGTATGAAACAACTATAACTCATTTTAAAAAGAGGCATTGAATAAAAATTTTGAGAGTGCAAAATAATTCCTGAAAGGTAACATCTTATTATTAGAGCAAGATACTTAAAATAAATTGAAATTAGCCATATCATAAAAGTTTACTTCTTTATGCTTGCACTCTAAAGATAAGGGTAGTGATTTTCATTATATTTTTGTTCCAATTTATTTGAAGTATCTAGTGAATGAAATAGATTACTGCTGATGCCTATCACCCAATCTATATATATCATTCTATCTCTATTATGCTGATGAACTGAATCAAAACCACATTACAACTTATGTAAAGTAATGTAGCTAGAAAGTGATGGAACTGGATTATTAAACCCAAACTCATAAGTGATGTGCCACCTCTTTGAAAAAATGTAAGTGAAAATGTGTTGTGAATTAAGTATAAGTAAGTTTAGCATTTCGTTGCCATACATTTTTTATTAACACTTATGAATTAGTTTGAACCATATTAAATGGTCAATATTAAATTATTTGTGTTCTAATGTTTTATTTGTTTCAAAATAATATTTAAGTATGTTTTACATTTTCCAGGAAAGAGAATTAAATAATTTTTAGCATGTGTGCAATTCACTCTCAGAGAATGAGTTTGCATCAGTAGGATCTGATTTAAGAGGATATCATTTTCATCAAAAGCCTATTTAAATACTATTACACTATGATGTAACTTGCTCTAGGAGTGTTATATATCAAAAGCAAGCACATGAGGAGGATTCTGGAAAGATGGAAGAGTAGGAAGGACCTAAAATATGGCTTCAGAACTAGAGAATAATTACACTGTCAGAATCTGTTACAACTTTGGAATTCTGATGTCTGTTAAAGACTTTCAATTTCTGGAACAAGGCTTGGATGGTAAATTGTAGTTAATTTCAGTTGATTGCTGCTCGTAGCACAGTAGCAACTACCCATCCCAGACCCCTCAACCCATGGCAGGCACCTCTAGGAACTAGAGTATTCTAGTATGTTCCTGAAGCAATTTGCACACTGTTTTAGGGAACCAGAGTGACAAAAAGGATTCTGTCCTGCAAATATAAGAGATGTGTGCTCAGATTGGTGATTATTGCTTCTGATTACAGAAGTACAAATAAAGAGACAATGGCCATTGTTTTTGCACTTGCCCCCATTGTTGAAAGCTCTTCCCCACTAGTTGAAGTGACTTTCACAGAATTAAAAGGGCCAGTGCCCCACCACTTATTTTTCTCTTTTTTAAACATTTAGAATCCAGGTATTGAAGAATAGCATCTTTAAAAGCAACCTCAAATATGGGAAAAATTACAAAGCTACCAAGAATGCCCAGGAGAAGTCACAGGTTCAGAAATGACTTCTGAAAACATTGTTTACACCTCAAGACTAATTCACTAAAAGGGAAGAGTCTATAAGAATTAAAAATAAATAAATAAAAACAAAAACCAGTAAAACCTGAGGAAGTGGGGAGAATCTCAAGGGATGCAGAAAAACAGAAATATATGAGCTTTTCAAAAGAACAAATAAGATAAGCTGTTCTTGAAAACAATCTGATGACAGATCCACTAGACAAAGATTTTAAAATAGTGGTCTTCAAGATGCTGAGAGTATTAAAGGAAGACATAGAAAAAAAATCAAGAAAACAATGTATAAACAAAATGAAACTATTAATAAAACATAGAAACCTAGAAGAAATCAAAAGTTATTTTAGAGTTGAAAACTATAGTAACTGGAACAAAAAGTTATTAGAGGATTTTATAAGCAGACTTGAGCAGGTAGAAAATAAAAAATCTGCAAACTAGAAGACAGGACAGTGGAAATTATTGAGTCTGAGGAATAGAAAGAAAAAAGATGGAGGATAAGTGAAAAAAAATTAAGGAACATGAGGGAAACCATCAAGCAGAGCAATACATGCACTGTGAGAGTCCCAGATGAAGAGGGATAGAGTGGACAGACATTATATTTAAGGAAATAATGACGCTGAATTTTCAAATTTATTGAAAATCATGAATATAAAGATCTGAGGAGCTCAGTGGCTCCAAGTATGATAAACTAAAAGACTCTCACTGCAAGACATGTTATAATCTAAACCTTTGGAAGACAAAGACAAAGAGAGGCTATTGAAATCCAAAAGACAAGTGACTCTACACATGCAAAGGATCCTCAATAACATTACAGAAGATTGCTCTTCAGAAACTTTGGAACCACAATGCATTGAGCAGATACATTCAAAGTAGCAAACAATAAAAAAACAGGCAAGCAAGAATCCTACATCCAACAAAGTATCGATAGTCAAGGAGAAATTAAGACATTCTCAGATAAAGAAAAGCTGAATAAGGTGAGTAAGTTTATTACCACTAGGCTTGCTCTGTAGGAAATGCTGAAGGGATTCTAGCAGGGTGAAATAAAAGAAAACTGGACGACAACTTATAGCCATATGAAGAAATAAAGTTATTAGTAAAGATAAACGTGAGCAATTATGAAAGCTAGTATTATTTTAACAATATTTTATAACTGTTTTCTACATGATTTAAGAGAAAAAGACATTAAAAAATTATTATTGTATTATTTATTATTTATTTTTATTTATTTATTGTATTTATTTATTTATTGTTATTTTTATTATTTATTTTTATTTTTATTATTTTTATTATTTTATTATTTATTTTATTAATATATTTATTTTATTTATTATTTTATTTATTATTTAATTATTTATTATTTATTTATTATTATTATTTGTTATTGTAGCTTAGTGTTGTAACTTACATTTTGTTTTCCTCATAAGAGACTAATGTATTAAAAATCATTTGTTTTTGGATATACAGTGTATAGAGATATAATTCTGTGTCAACAACTGAAATAATTGGAGACAGAAGCATCAAAAGAGCAGAGTTTTATGTGTTATTGAAGTTAAGCTGATATAAATTCAAATTAGAGTGCTATAACTTTAAGAGGTTAAATATAATCCCCATGGCAACCACAAAGAAAATGGCTAAATAATATACATGAAAGAAAATGAGATATGAATTTAAATGTCTTACTTCAAAAAATCAACACAAAAGATAGAGTAATACAAGAAAAGAATGGCCCAAAACCTACAAGGTATATAGAAAACAAAATCCCAGAAGTTAGAAATTAATCCTTTCTTATCAGTAATTACTTAAATGTACATGGATTAAAAATGATGTAATGTACAGGAGACTTGCTCTGTATCCAAAGACACAAATAGTTTGAAAGTGAAAGGTGGAAAATAATATTCCATGCAAATGATACCAGGGATAGTTAAACTAATATCAGACAAAATAGATTTTTAAAAAAGGTTCCACAAGAAAAGGACATTATGTACTACTAAAATGTCCAATACTGGAAAAATATTTAATAACTATAAACATTTGTGTACCTAATAGCAGACCATCAAAACATATGAGGCAAAAGTTGACAGGACTGAAGGGGCAAACAGACAGTTGTACAAAAATAGGTGAAGATTCAGTACTCTACTTTCAATAATAGGGAGAAACATCAGAAGTAAGGAATTAGGGGACATGAACAATGTAATAAACTGGATATAATAGAGATATATGGAACACTCTACTGAACAAAAGCAGAATGCATGTTCTTCTCAAGGGTACATGGGGCTTTTTCAAGGTTAGACCATATGTTTGCCCACAGATTAAGTATTGATATATTTTAAAATACAGATACCATAGAAAGTATGTTATCCAACCACAATGGCATTAAATTAGAAATCAATAATGGAAGAGAAACAGGAAAATTCACGTTTGTGGAAATTAAACAAGAAACTCTAACAACCAATGGTCGAAAGATAAAATCACAAGGAATATAAAAATATTTAGAGATGAATGGAAATAGAAATATGGCAAAACTTACAGAAGACACCAAAATCACTGTTAAATGGGGTATGTATAGTTATAAATGTTTACATTAAAAGACAAAATATGTTTCAAGTCAATAAAGAAACTTTATGACTTAAACATAAAAGAAGAACAAACTCACCCCAAAAGTAACAGAAGGGAAGAAATTATAAAGACTAAAGCAGGGATAAACAAAATAAAGAATAAAAAATAAAGAAAATCAGCATACAAATTAGGTTCTTTGAAAAGATCAACACAGCTGGCAAACAGCTAGATGAACTAAAAAAAAAATACCACTCAAATTTCCAAAATCAGAATTGAAGGTGGAGACAGTACTACCCATTCTACAGATATAAAAAAGGATTATAAGAGTACTGCATGCAACTGTAAACTAAAAATTGGATAACCTTAATGAAATGGACAACTTTGTAGAAAGACAAAATCACAAAGAAATAGAAAATTTGAATAGACCTATAACTAATAAGAAGATTGACTTAGTAACCAAAAAATCTACTGACAAAGAAAAGCCCCAGATTTGATGGCTTCACCAGTGGATTCTACCCAAAATTTAAAGAATAACTAACATCAATTCTTCTCTAACAAATGTCGAAGAGGAGGGAAAACTTCCTAAATCAGCCTATGTGGTAAACATTACCCAGATACCAAAGCAAGACAAAATTACAAGATACAAAAACTAGAGACAAGTATTCCTTATGAACATTGATACAAAGCTCCACAACAAAATACTAGCAAATTGAATTAAAAAGCGTTATTAAAAAGGTTAAAAACTATGGCCAATAAGATTTATTCCTGGACACAAGGTTGTTTCAACACATAAAAGTCAATCAAGGTAACACACCACCTAAAGAGAATGAAGGCAGAAAAACGCATGATCATCTCAACTGATGTATAAACAAGCAAACATGTGGCAAGATTTAACACACTGTCAGGATAAAAACACTCAACAAACTAAGAGTAGAGGGAAACTTCCTTAACATAATAAAAGCTGTGTAGAAAAACAGCAAACATCAATTTAATGCTTTTACTTTTAGGTCTGGAACAAGACCTGATAGTGCCTTCTGATACACATTTTTGAAAATATTTTCCCAAAATACAGTTTGTGTTTTGTTTTGTTGTCTGTGCCTTTAGTATCATATTCAAGAAATCATTACCAAATCCATTGTCATGAAGTTTTTGCCCAATGTTTTCCTAAAAAAAAATTATAGTTTTAGATTTCATATTTGGGTCTTTGATTAATTTTTAGTTAATTTTGTTATATATGGTGTTAAGTAAGGGTTCAACTTCATTCTTTTGCATGTGGATATCCAGGGTTTTTTTTTAACACCACTTGTTAAAAACTTGGTATTCTTTTCCACTGGTCTGCATGCCTGTGTTTATTCCAGTACTACACTATTGATTACTGTATCTTTATAATAAGTTTTAAAATTAGAAAGTGTGAGCCCTCCCAGTTTGTTCTTCTTTTTCAAGCTGTTGTTTGGCTATTTGAGCTCTCATGAGATTCCATTCTAATATTATTCAGCATAACATTAGAAATTCTAACCAGAGAAATATGTAAAAATAAATAAATGACAAATTGGAAAGGAAGAAGCAAAATTATCTTTTTGCAGATAGTATGATCTTAAATATAGAAAACCCTAAAGATTCCACAAAAATATGGTTAAAATTAATAAACCTATTCAGCAAAGTAGCAGAATATTAGTCAACACAAAAAATCAGTTGTATTTTATACATTAAAAAGAAACAATTGGAAAAGAAAGTTACAAAAGCAATTCAGTTTACAATAGCGTCAGAAAGAATGAAATAGAAATTAACTAAGGAGGTGATAAATTTGTACAATGAAAGAAAACTTAAAAAAAATTCTTAAAGAAAAGGCATTCTATGCCCATGGATTGGAAGGTTTAATATTGTTAAGATGACAGTATTACCCCAAATGATCTGTAGATTCCACACAATCCTTATCCAAATCCCAGTGACTTTTTCTTGCATAAATAGAAAACAAAGTCCTAAAATTTACATAGAATCTCCTGGGACCCTAAATAAAACAATCAAGCTTGAAAAAGAAGAACGAAGTGGAAGTGTTCACACTTCCTGGTTTCAAAATTTACTTTAAAGCTACAGTAATCAATAGTGTGGTACTGGCAAAAAATAGGCATATAGACCAATGGAATAGAATACAGAATTTTAAAAAAACTAGTACAAAAAGAAGAATGTTGTCAAAACAAAATGGGTTGAATGAAGAATAGTTTTATAATGGGTATAGTTTTAGTTATGCAGGATGAAAAGACTTATGGAGACAAATGATGGTAGTAGCACAAGCATATGAGTGTACTAAACGACACTAAATAGTATGGTTAAAAATAAGATAGTAAATTTTACTAAAATAATAAAAAGGAGCACAAATTACATGGAATTTTTGTAAATGCGTAAATACCTATGTGTTCCATTTTTTTTTTCTTGCACCTCTGTGTTTTTTCTATTTAGTATAGTTACTTGCTTACATTTAGGTCGTCTTCGCAAAAGTCTAAATTCCTTAGGGTCAAATCCTAATTATTATTCCAATTGGATAGAGTGCAATTGAGTGTCACAATGTTAAATATTTAAAATATGTCTATGAGAAGAGTCAATTTTTCTGGATAATATAGAATGATACTTTAAGGAGATAAAAGTATGGCTGTCTGGAAGTAAATCTATTGTATACATTAAATAATTAATAATTGAATGAGGTAAATTTTTGAAAGTCTTTTCCAAATACCCACTAAGTATTAAAACATTTTCAGAAAGTGGAAGTGATATATAACAAAATCTTTGACAGTATTCCCCAATCAATATGTTATTTCCAGCTGTCTCAGTAACTCATGTGCGTTGGTCCTGAAAGAGCTTAGAGTCTAGTGCAAGCAACTACATTTTGTGATGGCACCTTTCAGAATTTTTTTTACAAGAAGTGAAATCATAAATATTTTTATAATGGCCTAAAAAGCAATTTTTTAAATGACATGTAAGTTATTTTTGTAGGACTTTGCATTGAGTATCTTGCTAGTCTGAAGTCTTTCTGCATGGTTTATAGAAGACTTTTGCAGCAAGCTGTCACTGAAAAACTCCTCAGGGACCTCGATATGAGCTGGCCTTTAAATATGGTACTGAAACTGCCACGCTGATTCATCTAGGTCAGTGCATCTTAAGCTAATGGTTAAACAATCACCTGGGGATTTTGTTAAAGTGCAGTCTCTAATTCAGTAGGTCTAGTATAGAGCCTGAGATTCTGCCTTTCTAAAAGGCTCTACAATACTGTTTTTGAGTAGCAAGTGTTAACTGTGAAAGAAATTACGCATGTGTAAGGAGGTGAGAGACACTGGGGATACTGCAATGCTGGCTGGAGTGGTAACTGGGGTAAGCTATATTCATCACGTATAGAACAGAATGCTGAAACTAAGAGGTGTTCTGAATAGAAGCCATTTCAATAGAAGAGGATATTTCCTGTGGGACTAACTGTTGATAGGACTACTGCCAAAACAAGTTATCACCATTGAGGGAAGCGTCTACAAGGAATGTAGGAGATACTATTAATGGGAGCTGACAGAGAATCCTACAGACAGCAGCCCTGTGAAGCAACCTGATTGGATGAAGATAGCATTCTGAATCACCAAGACACCCTGAATTCCTTTTCATATCTTTTCTCAGGGTGGTGTGGTGCTTTTTCCATGTGCTATGGGGTGAGAAGAAAAAGTAACATTTTCCTATGGGGAACATATTTAGATTAAATAATGAAAATTTAGGTTCAGGATCTGATTCAGTTATAGATGTCTGATTTTAACAGGAGAATATGGGCCAAATGAAAGTATTGCCTATCATTTTATTAAATATTAAGGAATGATTAATTGACAATACTGTCTCAAAACACGTATCTAAATTGAATACAAATTGTAGACTCCCAACTTTAGCATCTGACAATTAGCTGTAAAGTTAGGCAAGAAGATCGCATTTTGCTATTCTACCTTTTGAAACAGTACACATACTTGTCTCTCTTGATCTAATACACAAGGCAAAGCAGTGGCAAAATCTACTTTGGACTTAGAATACGTCTCTCGGTTCTTTGGTGTTTCTCAGTTGGTGATTACACAATTGGTCTTTAGATACATTTCTTGTTGTTATGAACATCTTTCTATGCCCTGAAGAGCTATTCACTTGCCTGACCCTCTCCACTGTCAATGTTTCAAGTAATTTTGGGGCACCACATATCGTCCCAGTGCATTTCCATACCCTGCAAGCGAGCACTGACACCCAGGGAAAACTGCTCTCCAGTTAATATAAAATTTCTGTGTAGTTTCAGGTGTTTTAATTGATAAATTCCTTCATTATCCTAAATATTGTGTTAATGTCTTGGGATAGTGGTTTCTGAATTTAGGCTTTTGAGTTTCCAATCATGGATGAATAACTCTTTTAGCTTGGACAGTTTGCATTCCCTTTTATTTGCTCAATTTTTAAATCTTCAAAATGTGAAGTAAAAAAGTACCTCATATTTTTGATTTATTATTTTGAAATAATTTTATATTTACAGAAAAGTTGCAAAGTTAGTAAAGAGAATTCATGTATACACTTCGCCTAGCTGCTCCTGATGGTAGCAATTTACATAACCAAAATTCATTCAGCAAAATTAAATAGGTACTATGCTATTGACCGAGTGACATGCCTTATTTGAATTTCACTTTACCCACTAAGATCTCTTTTTTCCCCAGAATATAAATCAATACCCCATGTTGTGTTTAGTTGTGTCTCAGTCTTCTCCAATTTATGGCATAATCTCCAGGTTTTTTCTTGTCTGTTTATGGCTTGACTCATTTTATGAATACTGTTCAGTTATTTTGTAAAATATGTCTCTCAGTTTGGGGTTATCTGATGTTTTCTCTTGATTATATTGAGTTTATGTTCCTTGCTTTTATTTATTTACTTATGGTTGGGGTGAGGATGTGAGAATACCATAGAAGTGTTCCCTTTTCAGTGTATCATATTAGGACTTACAAAATACAGATGTTTTACTACTGGTGATGTTAAGCATCATTACTTCCTTACAGTTCTGTTGGCTACATTTCTCTACTATAAAGTTACTGTTTTTGTCTTTGTATAATTAATAAACATCTTGAGATATACTTTGAGACTACTCAAATATCTTGCTTCTCCTCAAACTTCTGTTTACTCACATTAGCATCTATCAATGGATCTTGCCTGCATTAATGATACTTAATGATGATTTTCCTATCTCCCTTTTGCCTTCCATATGTATTAGAATTATTTTGCAGGAAGAATTATTCATCTATTCCATTATTCAAGTTATAACCAACTCATGGATGTTTATTTTATGAGTTATAATCTAACACTTTCATTATGAATTTTGCTGATCAGAGTATGTCTGGTTTGACAAATGAACTCTCTGTCAAGTTGGCCGCTATGTCCTTTTGATATTTCCTTACCTCTTATGAACACTTAATTTCCTGGCTCATCTCATATTTTCCTAATCCTAGGTCTTGATCAGCCACTTCTTCAAGAAGCTCTAGTTAATGGTGGTGTTTGTTCGTTTGTTTTGAATTGGAGAATGATACTTATAAACCACGAGCTCTGTGTTTGCTGTCTTCATTGCTTCTAGGGTATCATTGCTCCTAGAACCTTTTAGCAGACAGAGCTGGGAAATAGATTATAGGTAGGTAGGTAGGTAGATATATAGATAGATAGAGAACTAATCCACATGTTGTTAGATAGAGATACTAATCCACGTGTTGCTACACAGCTGTATTTATTTCCTTATCTGTGTATTTATCTGTATTTTTAAAACCAAGAGTTCATACTGACAACTCTACTTAGAATCCACCAAAATAGTGTTTCTTTTGACTTTCCCTTTTTTAAATATCTTCCCTCACTACTAAGACACCTAGCTCTCATTATCTATAATACATTCACTTATTTGATTAATCCTAATGTACATGTGGTTTCAGAATCACCTACCCACAGCCCTGTGAGAAACAACTTTACTCACTGGAGCTCAGTATTTACTTACAGTCATTTTTGTCTTTGGCATTATGATATCCAGTGAAAAGTACTGCTTCCTGAAGTTATTTAGGGTAGTTCACTCTTTTCCCAAATATTTGTGTGCTTATGTTTTTCATTTGTAATATAGCTAGTCTCATTTTTAAAATATTTGTATTTAATTTTTTATTCCCCACACATTGTGGTTGATTTTATTTATTCATTTTTCAAGTATGTGAACCAGTAATATGGTTCTAAAAGTCATAACTATACAAACACATTGTGCTAGTCTATTCTTACATTGCTAGAAAGAAATGCCTGAGACTGGGTAATTTAGAAGAAAGGAGGTTTGATTGACTCACGGTTCTATAGGCCCCACTGGAAGCATCTGCTTCTGGGAGGCCTCACGAGGCTTGCAATCATGGCAGAAGGCAAAGCGAGAACAGCCATGTGACATTGAAAAAGTAAGAGAGAGAGAGAGTGTGGTTGGCGGGGGAGGTACCACACACTTTTAAACCACCAGATCTTATTAGAACTCAGTCTCTATCACACAGGCACCATGCCATGAGGGATCCACCTCCATGATCTAAACACCTCCCAACAGGTCGTACCTCCAGCATTGGGGAAGACAATTCAACATGAGATTTGGATGATGACAAATATTCAAATTATATCCCATGTATATTCAGAAAAGTGCGATACAGTTCCTTTCATTCCGACTATCCTATATTCATTTCTCCCTTTCTTTTCACTCTACTAGTGTATCTCCATCCCCTCAATAGGTAACCCATCTCGTTAAAGTCTGATTTATCCTCCCTATGTTTCTTTGGCACAAATGATGAGATACATGTATGTTTTCTTAAGTCCTCTGCTTTCTTTTTCTAAATTTTAATACCTTTATTAGTATTACGTGATCTACATGTCATGAACTTTTCCTCTGCAAGTTCTATTTTTTTTTTTTAATTTTTTGAGATGGAGTTTCACTCTTCTTGCCCAGACTGGAGTGCAATGGCGCAGTCTTGGCTCACTGCAACCTCTGCCTCCCGGGCTCAAGTGATTCTCCTGCCTCACCCTCCCAGGTAGCTGGGATTACAGGCGTGTACCACCACACTCGGCTAATTTTGTATTTTTAGTAGAGACAGGGTTTCACCATGTGGGTGAGGCTGGTCTCAAACTCCTGACGTCAGGTGATTCGCCTGCCTCAGCTTCCCAAAGTGCTGGGATTACAGGCGTGAGCCACCGCGCCTGGCCTACCTCTGCAAATTCTATACAATTCAGTAGGTTTTGGTATATTAGCCGAATTGTGCAAGGGTCACCATGATCTAATTGGAAGATTTTCATCTTCCCCCAAAATGGCCTTGTAGCCATTTAACAGTCAGTCCCCATCCTCTCCCCTCCAACTTTAGGTAACTAGAAATCTACTTTAGGTCTATAAATGTGACTAATTTGGACATTTCACATAAGTTGAACCATAAACATGTAAACTCCTTTTTTACATGAGAGGTAGTATACTGAAAACATTGTTTTGTACTTTACTTTTTTTTCACAGTAATATATCCTACACATGAACCCGGATTAGTCCACAGAGCCTGCCCTCGTTCTTGTTTAACACTGCCAAAAACTCTTTTGTGTGGATGTGCTATAATTTATTCAACCAATTTCCTAAGTATGGTCATTTGGGTTGCCTCTAATATTTTGTGATTGCCAGTAAAACACAAATAACCTTATGCATATGTATTTCCATATTATTGGGGTATGCTTTTAAGGTAGATTACTAGAAGTAGGATTCCAGATCAGAAAGCAAGAATGGAGATGGATCTATCTATCTACCTAATCTATCTGTCTATTATCTATCTATTGATAGGAAAGAGAAGTGTGTGTGTGTGTGTGTGTGTGTGTGTGTGTGTGTGTGTGTGTGTGTATGCATGCATGCATGCAAATGTCCCTTCAACACTTGTAGGCTGTTGATCATTTCTACCAGCAATACATGAGAGGGCCTGATTCTCCAGACTCACCAACTAGGACAGTTTAAATTTTTGCCTGTATAATAAATAGAAAACAGTACCTTAGTTATGTTTTAAATTACGTTTCCTTAACTATGATTTTTTATTTTTTTTACCTGTTTGAAGTTCATTTTAAAATATTAATTCATAAATTGTCTGTTCATGTTTGGTTTTCCATTTTTTCTATGTAAGCTTTACTACTCTGTCCCTTAACTTTTAGGAATTTCTTACTTAGTGGGGATATTAGCCCTTCAACCATGGTATATGTTACATATATTTTCTCCCTGTTATGAAGTTTTCTTCTGACTGCTTTTGTGGCTTTTTTGGCATGCATTTTTAAAAGGTTTGTGTAGTCAGATATATTAATCTTCTATTTGATTGCTTCTGTGTTTGAGTTATCCTTAGGAACACTTTTCCTACACCAGCTTCAAAGACAAATCTACCCATCTCTTCTCCTAGCACTTGTATGATTTCATTTTTACATGTATATGCCTAATCCATTTGGAGTTTATTGCTGTGTGTGATGTTAGATATATATTTAACCTTAACGTTTTTAAATGGCTACCTAGTTGCTCCAGCACCGTCCATTAAAAGCTGCTCTTTACATTAGTGATTTGAAATGTCACTTATCCTTTATACAAAGGTCACATTTGCGCATGAGTCTACTTACAGGCTTCCCGTTCTATTTCACTGGTGTGTTTATTTCTGTACCAATACCATACTAATTTTATTGTATATATTGAATTGTTTTTACCTTTTAGGGCAAATTTTCCTTCCCAGATTTCTTTTACAGTGTTTTCTGAGCTACTCTTATCTGTTCTTACATATGAACTTTACTGTCTACTTTTTTTCACTCCCTAATATAGATTATTGGTATTTTACTGGTGTTGGTTTTAATTCATTAAATGAATTAAATGTTAACTTCATTTATCTAATGGACGAGAAGAGGCACAATTAAGAAATGACTATAAAATATTTTCAGTGAAGGTTTTTTCCTGAACTAAATACAGTTTGTTAGAAGTGTTTAACCTCAGCAGGATTAAGGTAGCACGTTTCCTGTGTTGGGCTTCATTACAATAATGAAGTATTCCCAGTTCCTAAAGTCCAGATTTGTTTTGCTTTTAAATGCTCCACTCTCCAAAATGAGATTCTACAGATAAAGCAGACCAATCAACCTTCTTAACCTACATATTAGAAATCTTGCCACCATACCTTGGCTCTTTTTGTCTGACATAGAATATCTGAAGGTGCATTAAGGCCAGCCATAATTTAAGGAAACGGCCATTCCCCAAATCCTTGCTGCGGATGTCATCCTAGATAGCAACTGGAAGGTCAATATCCTTTTGGAGTAGTGTCTGTTCACAAAGATTTTTTAAAAACAGTTTTTTTGTGTGTGTGTGTCACTGTCATTAATGTGTAAATAACCAAGTACAATGTAAGACTATTTCTGGTAATTTATGTTAAGTTGAATCATTTTGACACTCAGAATGTCAAATCAAGAGAAAATAATTTAAGGAAACAATTCTGTATTTAAAGCTCTGTATTTAAGAGTCAATCTTTTTAAAAACTGACAGAATTTTTGGAAACCATTTAGAAACAATTGCAAAGTAGATTTTTGAATGAAAGTATTCTTGTGACATTTCTGAATTTTGTTAAAGATGAGATCATTCTCACTTTTGCCCAAACTGAAAAATCTGTAGGGATTAGCATGCTGCTTAAATTCTGAATTTTGACTAAGAACATAAAGCAGGTAATATATGCAGTTTCCCTCCCAAGATTCTTCCTTCTGTTACCACTTCAATCATTTTCTTACCAGGAGACCGATAAGAAGATTGACAATTTGTGCTTCTTTTTCTTCTCCCTGCAGGCAGATTTCATTTTCATCTTTTAGTTTTGGAATCCAACTTATTTATAAGTAATATGTTATGAGAAACTTAGTACCCAAACAAGAAAGAGACAAAATAAACAAAAATGTCCTGTTGTTCAAATTCTCGTTTATGGGAAATTGACTATTTTAATTGCAAATATTCCAGAAAGCAATAACGAAGTTTTTTTCATTAAAAGAAATGATTGATTTTAAATAAACTTTAGAGTGCATAACATATCTTAATGTTAGACAGAGCTTCACACATAGGCTGCTCACAATGAAGATGAACAGAAAATTTTTATGTTTACAAAGCATCTTTAAAGCTAAAACCACTTATAAAAATATATACATGTCCAGGATGTATATGATGTATATAATATATTTACTGAGAATCTTTTTTTTTTTTTTTTTTTTTTGAGACCAAGTCTTGCTCTCTCACCCAGGCTAGAGTGCAATGGTACCATCTCATCTCGGCTCACTGCAGCCTCTGCCTCCTGAGTTCAAGCGATTCTTGTGCCTCAGCCTCTCAAACAGCTGGGATTACAGGCGTGTGCTACCACACCCAGCTAATTTTTGTATTTTTAGTAGAGACTGGGTTTCACCATGTTCGCCAGGCTGGTCTCAAACTCCTGATCTCAAGTGGTCCACATGTCTCCGCCTCCCAAAGTGCTGGGATTTGTACAGGCGTGAGTCACCACACCCGGCCCATTACTCTTCTTTTTATACAGAATGTTTCATGCATCCTGCCTTTTGAATTAATTTTATTTTTAACAGAATATTTTGATTCAAAGCAAAATTGAACACAAATTAAAAAGAGTTCCAACATACACCCTGTCTCCCTGCCCCCGCATATAACCTTTCCCTTTACCAGCATCCCACACCAGAGTTGTACATTTGTTACAATCAGTGAATGTGCCATGGAACATCATTATCACCCAAAATACAATTTTTATGTTTACAAACCAACTTTAAAGCTAAAACTATTTAAAAATATATACAAGTCCAGGATGTATATATTTACTGAGAATCATCACTTTTTTTTGTTTGTTTGTTTTTGAGACCGAGTCTTGCTCTGTCACCCAGGCTGGAGTTTACATTAATATTCACTCTTGGAATTGCACATTCTTTGAGTTAGGACAGGTATATCATGACGTGTATCTACCATTATGATATCACACAGAAGAATTTTACTGTCCTGGAAATCCACTGCGCCCTTCCTGTTAATTCTTCCCTCTCCTCACCCCCTGACAACGACTAATCTTACTTTTTCCATAGTTTTGCTTTTCCCAGAATGTCATATAGTTGAAATCACATAGTTTGTAATCTTTGTCAGATTGACTTCTTTAACTTAGTAGAGGTTGTCTCCGTTTCATTTCATGGCTTGATAGCTTCTTTCTTTTTAGTGTTGAATAACATTCCATTGTTTGGATGTGTCCCTGCTTGTCCACTCATCTACTGAAGGACGTCTTGATTATTTCCAAGTTTTGGCAAATATGAATAAAGCTGTTATAAGTATCCATGTGCATGATTGTATGTAGGCTTAAGTTTTCAGTACATTTGTATCAATAACAAGGAGTATGATTGCTGGATCATAAACTGACTATGTTTAGTTTTGTAAGAAACTATTAAACTACCTTTCAACATGGCTGTTCCACTTTGCATTTCCACCAGGGATCAATGAGAGTTTCTGTTGTTCCATGTCTTCACCAGCATTTGGGGTTGTCAGTGTTCTGGACTTTGGCCATTCTAATAAGATGTATCTTGTTTTAATTTGCATTTTATTAAATGATATACAATGTTGGACATTTTTTTCATATGCTTACTTGCCACTTCTATATCACGCAGTGTGCAGTGTGTATTAAGATCTTTTGCCCATTTTTTTAAATCAGGTTGTTCATTTACTTAGCATAGAGTTTTAAGAGTTTGTTGTATATTTTGAATAGCAGTCCTTTATCAGATGTGGCTTTTGCAAATACTTTCTCCAAGTTTGTGGCTTGTATTCTCAATCTCTTTATTTTGTCTCTTTTTAAAACTTAAGAACAGGCCATCATTATTCGGTTCCATATTAAAAATGAAAAGATAGCCTTCTCAAACATAAGCAAAAATGTAAACTATAAGGAGACCGACTGTTTCTTAGTTTAATGAAATTTCCACTCAGTAACACTGTACCCTGACATAGGATTGGATTTCACTGTTAACAATAGATTGCTGACAGATTGCATCTTTTCTATTCTAAGATCACTGAACCTTCATGTTATAAATATTCATCAAAAATGAACATAGAACAGAAAAATAAAGAACATAAAGGGAGCTAAATTTCCTACAGAGTCTATTTTTGTTTTCATCAGTCTTCAAATGGTTTACAGTTAGCAGAAAAGAGAGAGGCTGGTTTATATATCCCTGAATACTTTAAAGGAAACCATGCTTTTAACACGTATGGCGAGATGAATAATTTTCTAACTATGAAATTGCTAACGGGTTTTGACCTTGGGGACCACTTAAAACAAGTACCCTCTGCTCTCCTGGTGGTTTTGGAGCAAAGCAGCTGTATTTTGCACAGCACATTGAATCATAATGGGCCATGTGTTGTTACGAATATTCATAAATCTACCATATTCTGTCTGCCCCAAGATGATTTCAGTGGATGTTGCTAGAGGGATTTGAAATACCACATTTGTAGTATCCTTGAAAAGAATACACATATCAGGAAAAATAGAGCTGAAGCCCAGGTAATTCTGTCCTTAGTGTGTACTTCAGAGCTCTCCTCTAAATGATATTGCCCTGTAGCAATGGCACAGAAATCCATCATAATGACAGAGATGAGAGGTTTAAAATTTCTAAGAATCTTACAATAGGTTAAATTAAAATCTAAGTGGTCACTATGGTGTGGTTTTACTGACTGGCACACTTCCTCATACATTTTTTTAAAAACTGCTCTGATTCTATAAAATAGCAGTGATCACTGGTGGTTGTGATTTCCAGATGATACATTTAAGTAGAATCATAGCTACTTTAAAATTATGACCAAAGGTACTGGGACACTCTCAATAAGGCATATGACTGTACTTCAACACAGACATTTTCTCTTACACTTCGAAGTTAATTCAATACTGATCATTATCCTCCTGACCTGTTATGTTGGGCTGTGCTGACTGTAAAGCCAGTTTCTACATTTCGTTCTGTTAATTCTCCTGCGGAAGCTGAAATCAAACACGTATATGCATACCGCAATACTTGCAGGCTTAGGAATTCATGAGAGTGTTTTTGTAGAAAGAATCATAATGATTGGTTATGAACTGAATTGCACTCATTGACAGAGAATTAAGTTGTCAATAGAGACCCTCGTTGAGGGTTTGGGTCCTGTGTAGCCTGGCTTCATCACACAGCCATGGCCTTATGGCGCATTCACGATGGCATCTCTGTCTACAAGGATTGGCAGATTTTTGTTTTCTTTCTGGTTTAATGAATATGTTGAATATGTAGTTTTGTTTTCGTTTTCACTTTCACAGTTTTTTTCCTTTCTGTAAAAGTTCTGGATCATATTACATTGCATGATATTAAATATATACACTATTATATGCTACACTGTATTCTTCATGTTATATTGTCTATATTGTTAAGTTTTGTACATGATGTTGTTCACTCTTACTTTGTTTACTGTGGTGAAGGAGAAGGTTGTGGGGTGAATCCAATATTAGTTCATCTCAGGTGCATTTCTTGGACCTTCCATTACATCAGGTACTTTGTTTGCAAACCCAAAAGAGTACAGGTGTTCTCAGTTTAAGCCTACAATATGGCCACAATTAACATCTGGTCAACTGCAGAAATGGAAGACAAAAATTTACTTTAATGCATGAGGAGTATCTTTGTGGGTGAAAGGCCAAGCTGGGTCTATCTTTAGAGCTACTGACAAGGCTTCCTATGAGGATGCTTCATAGTGTGGAGGGACGATGGAGGGAATAGAGGAGACACAGACTCAATGAACTGACCTAGATATAAAGCCTTAGTATATCCAGTTAGGAATAGTGATTCTTAGGACAGATTGTGACATGATTATGTCATTAAGTGTATGGTAGCAATGGGCATGATGGAAGTACAAACTGAAGGCATATTTTCATCCCACCCCAAAATCAGTCAAATATTGGGACACAAATGATCCAGGTCTAGAAAAGTCACGTGCCACAGCCATGGTCTTGCACATCATTCATCTTGTATTTTTGAGAATAAGTGGACAAGTAAATAGTACTGGAGTGGAAAGCTTTGTCCAGGCCAATGTGAACCCAATGTTTTGTTTAGAAGTAGAAGAAGTAAGTTCATTACTATAGCATAACATGAAATTTGCCCAAGTTGTGGTCAGAAAACCCTTGAATGCTGCTTAATGTGATAAGGTTGGTAAAATCATTTGTGCAGCACAATTCCTCCCTGAATGTTTTGCTATGCCTGGGCTGCAGGGACTTGCTGGCAGGACTTGTTTTGCATCCTGAAGAGCCAAGGAGGCATCAGGGCATAAGTCCATTCACTTCTATCTGTTTATCTGGAATGTAACTTGTGTTTGCACATTAAATAAAGTTGATCTTGAGTAAAAACTGAGTGGTCATTCTCATTAATCTTTGGACCCAGATTAACTTTTTTGGTCATGCCTAGTCTATGAGGGAAGAGATATTCTCATCAACAAGTACAGTGCCCAGCTATGTCAGTGTAGATATGAAATGTGTATATAGTAGTACAGGCAAGAGTCAGAGGCCAGAAAGACTGGTGGGGCAGACATTGAACTGAGGAGAGTGTGGTGTTTGCCTTTGCATCAATGGGGATCATGAAGTAATACTGAGGCGTGGGAAGAGCACCTAACAGATACTAAGAAAACATTCTAAGAACATTTATGAACTGAGGAAATTTGAGTTACTGTTGTTCTTGTGGTTATGATTGTATTTATGGTGGTTACCTTATTCATATTAATAGCCTATGTGCCTGAGTGTAATCATGAAGTTAGGTATTTCCCAAATAGATGCTTTTTGTTATTTGACTCAGCAATTCCCATAGACAAAGGTAATATCACTATCCTATTTTTACATTTCTGCTCTCAATTCTGCAAAGCCAAAATGCATAGTCCAGGATTTTATGCAGTAAAGTGTGGCTTGTATTATGTAACTGGTGCATGAGGCCCACTGTAACAGTTTACTCCAGAGGAAGCTGGCACCTGTAAATAATTGTAGTTAAACTGATCTCTTGGTATCAGAAAAGTTTCTGCCATGCAGTTCTTTTTAATGGTTTCTTAATATGTATCCTATTTTTAGACGGTACCAGTGGACACACACAAGCTGTACTTGGCAACAGAATATTGCAGTTGGTAAACCTTGAATCTGTGTTTTTGTAGGAAGAGCATTTAGAGTCTTCTGCTTTCCTGTGGACATCTTCTTAGCATCTACATTCCATCTCCTATCTCCTGTTGTTACTGCCACTATTTCCATAGAAATTCTAATTTTCATTTGGAATACACATTTTTGTTATTTGTATCATTTTTTCACCCCATTTTCAGACTATTTTAACATCAGAAAAGAAATTCGCCACTATGTACATTTCTGTTTGGGCTCTTAGAGCTTGAGATGGTACAAGTAAGTACAAGCACATTTTCCATATAAGTCACATGAGGTGATTTACATTTCCTAATGTGACTTTGTCTGAATGACCTTGTCTGTTATGACATCTCAAAGAGATGGCTGTAAAGGATTAAGAAGATCAAACAATGCAAAGTCAGTCATTGCATATACTTCAAAGCATTGCCGAGATAAAGCCAGAGGGAGTCTTTCATTCTACGAGCTACTTATTTCCTTGCTGCAGTACCCAATATTGACATTTTAAAAATAATGCCTCTGGTTTTTCTAATTCATCATTCCTTGTGGATCATGCAAGTAAATAATGTGTGTGTTTAAGTTATGTGGAGTTTAAAGCATAGCCTACGAGTTGTAATGTTGATTGCTTTTAAATGTTGCAATGCTTTTGAGGATGTCTGCTAATGACTCCTTAATTACATACTTGGTTTTCTTAGAAAATCAACTCATTTCATTATTAGTGATTTAATTTTCTCTTAAATATTTAACTTGGTATTTTAATAAATCACTATGCTTGGGATTCCATTAGATGTTTGGAAAGATTAAGTTTAATTTTTTACCAAAGTAACATATTAAAATGGCTCAAAATTTGTATTTTTTTGATTTCATAATTAAATCAAAAAGCATGCATTAAACACCATGGAAATCCCAGTAACTTTAGCAAGAAAAGATCTTGATTTGACTGATGACTTCTTTACTTGATAAATGTGTGAACTACAATAAACGGAATATCTTAACCTCGGTTTTTGTTCCATGAGACGGTTGAGTGAACATAAGCTTAGTGCTTTGAAAAATGGCCTGTTGTAGAAGCTTGGTATTTTAATTGCCTAAAGAAAATTCATTTACTATAAGAACATAAATTTTCTGGAAAATGTGGTATTTCTCGGAAAACTGCTGAAACGAATTATGTATCTTTGCTATTTTTATATTTAATTATATTACTTTCAAAGATCTACAGCTTTTGCTTGAAAGTTAATCGTTTGGAAAAATATATCAAAACTAGTGTTGAATTACATTTCTTTGGTGTAATGATTATGAAGATTGATCTGCTATAATCTCCTTGTGATCTTTTAAAATAGTTTTCTTTGTGCTTTTAAAAATAACACTATAATGGTCCATATGTGTATGAGTTTTTACAGTATATTTGTCTAGTACTTTAATATATACCAGGGTGCATGAAGACTCAAGTACAGTCTGAATCAGCACAATGCAAATGGAAAGGCGAGCTTTTATTTTCCTCACAAAATTATATCTAATATAAACCTTATAAAAATACAGGATTTTTAAGTGCATGTAAATTAATAACAAAATTGTACATAATGTCAGTGAAGGAGAAAAGCATTTTGTAGTACAGTGCAATGCCATTCTAAATTAGTATTGTTATGGAAAACAAACTTCTGAATATTGTATCAGAATTTATTACCACTCTTCAAGTCAAAATAGAAATTAATCTCTGTACAATTTATTTGGGAATCAGAGAATTGTCATTTGGAACAAAATTGCCAACCAGAGTGGTCTTTGATATATCAGAAGGACAAAGAGAAGATTGGGAGTTTATTAGAAAGAGAAATGTTACATATTGTTTTGAAAGAAATCTCACTGACACTAGAGAAGATTTTGGGAGCTGGTAAGCTTTGATGAGTGACAGCAGTGGGTAAAAGCAGTGTTGGAGTCACAGCAAGTCATTTCAGCAACTACTAGGTAGAATTCGTCTTAGGGATATAGCAGGCTGCTTCAGCAGCTGGGCTTGCTGAAAATTCAGTTATCGGAGCTGGTGGTATATATGCCTGAGTGCTTTTTCTCCCTGACTCATGGACTATGACTTAGTTGGGGATGAAAAAATGGCATAATTGATGCAGGATTTTACTTGTCCCCTTCATCAGACTCATGACAAGGGCAAATTTTTACTTGGCTCACTGCACTGAACCCCTTGCAGGAGGGAGCACATGAGCGAGTGTGTGTGGGATCCAGCCAGCCACTCTAGGTGCCAGCAGGAGCAAGCTCCATGTGGGGCTGATGGCCAGACTGTGCATGAGTGAGCGAGTGCGGGATCCGGCTGGCAGCTCTGGGCACCAGCAGGAGCAAGCTCTGTGTGGGACTCATGGCTAGACTCAGAGGAAGTGTTCCAGTACTCTCTTAGTTCCACCGTCTGCAGACTAACAGCTCAGTGGACCCCTTGCCTCATCACATGGGGAGGCTGCCCTCTGCCAGTGAGCGTGAATAGCTGGTGTGATAGCATTTTTGGGTACCTACAGTCATTGTGTCCTGAGCTCTTGTTCAATCTCCAAGAATAATGAGGTGGCATGGATTTTTGAAGGGTGGTAATGGGGGAGAATTTTGTTGAGTGGTGGAAATGGTTTTCAGTGGAGAGGGGAGCTGGAGAGGGGGCAGGAGGGGTAGATAGTCTTCCCCAAAGTCAGGTCGTCTTCTCCTTAAAGTCCAGTCACTTTTTCCTCAAAGTTAAGTCATCCCTCTTCCCCAAAGTCCAGGTGTCTCTCCTTGAAAGTCAAGCCGTCTCTTCCCTCTACCAACTGAGTCTGGGATCTTTATAGGCAAAGGGTGGGTGTGGGTTAGGCCTTAGGTAGTTTTGGAAAAGGCAATATTTGATTAGTAAAAATACATTATTTAGAATGAACCAATTGGGAGAGAGAAGGCAAAGAAGAATAGAAGTTCTCATTTTGGGCTGCGAGTTTCAGGCTACTTCAGCTTGAAGGTGGAATTTTACTGGAGACCTGTCCTAATCTGTCTAGGCATTTGGCTGCCTCCTGCCACTCTCACAATTAAAATAATCATCTTTCACGTTTCCCCCTTTGAGTCAAGATATTTCTCTGAAAGCATCACTGAGTAACTATCTTGAAGTCAAGCTTAATAGGCCTTTGGTACTGAGGTGGACCTATCCTAGTGGTCTATGGTCCTACATCAGGGGAAGAGTAATGGAGTCAGTGCAGGGTCTTGGGCCAAATTTGCGTAACAAAGAAGCCAGAAGGAAATTTTTTTCAGAGCAGTTTTGTTTGGAATCTAGTGTTGAGTTTTATCTTACTAGTCCCACAGGTATTAGCAATCATTTCAAAACTTTGATCTAAGAGCTGGCTTCATTAAGATTAGACAGACAATAATAGAGTTTAAAGATCATGATACAAAAAATAACAACAATAAAACAAATTTAGTTTGTACAATGGCTTTGAATGAAGAGTCGAAACCTAAGATCAGTCAATGAAACAAATCAGAAGATGTTGGAGAAACTGGGTGAGACTTACTGTAGTCATTGGGTAGCATTTTATCACTGGGATCACTGGGTTGGATTAAAGCAGAAAGTATCAACTCTATATAAGGGACCATTAGTATAATTTGAACAAAAAGTTAGGTAATATAGTGTCAAAGTTACCCACTGGGTGAATTTAATTTTATTTTAATGTAAGGTTCTGTCAAGTAAAAAACAGGCATTAAGAAGGGTGTATTAGTCTGTTTTCATGCTGCTAATAAAGACATACCTGATATTGGGTAATTTACAAAGAAAAAGAGACTTAATGAACTCACAGTTCCACATGGCTGAAGAGGCTTCACAATCATGGTGGAAGGCAAAGGAGGAGCAAAGTCACTTCTTACATGGCAGCAGGTAACAGAGTGTGTGTGTGCAAGAGAACTCCCCTTTATAAAACCATCAGATCTCATGAGACTTATTCACTATCATGAGAATAGCTCTGGCAAGACCTGATCTCATCATTCAGTTACCTCCCACCAGGTCCCTCCCATGACACATGCTAATTTTGTGAGCTATAATCTGAGATTTGGGTGGGGACACAGCCAAACCATATCAAGGGGCAAGAGTTTTATTATGCAGTTTCAATGATCTCAGGAAAAGCTATTTATAGCATGAAGTCAGCAATTCGTAATTTGAATGTCTCTGGTTATGGCCTTGGGCAGTTTGGTGAACTCTCAGTGTGATCCACATATTAGACAGGAGGATTATATTTTGAAATTTACATCACGTTGTCTAGCTTCAGCTTATAGGTCTTTAGGAGGTAGCAATTTTTGTTCTTAGATTTCCATGAAATAAAATTGGATAGGAGAAACCTAGAAGAATTTAGGATCTAGTACAGTCTATAGATAAATATTTTTATATTTGTGTAAAAAGTATGCTTTACCAAATTATTGCAAAATATAGATAGTTTAAAGGAGAAAGTTTCTTTAAATCTAGAAAATAAAACATTTTTTAAAAGAACCAAAAATACATCAAATAAGATAAAAATAATTTGATTACTTAATCTCCTATAATTAATTTTCATTTTCTTTGATCTTGATTGCAGTTTTTTGAACCCATGTTTTTTAAGAATTTTGGAAATTTTTAGTTTCTTGATCTCTCAAAGTTATTAGAAATCTGTACTTAAGAGTACCTGTTAGAGTCCTTTCAGTGAATTTGATTATACATATGTTCTGAGGAGAATAAGCACTGTAGATGATAAAATCTTAGAATAGGCATGGTTAAAGTCTCATGGAAGTTCAGCAAGTGACTAGGAAACCTGGTTATTTCTTTGTATGGAGCATTTTAAGATAACAACCAGAATCATGACTGATAGCATCACACCAGGACAATAGCACCTTTATAAATTTTACATAATTTTTAGAACGTTTACATCAATAACATATCCATATAAATAGGAAGAATATGTAGTATCATTTTATTATTTGACAGTGGTTTTCATACACTTTAACATGTCGAACAAGCCTAATAGAAGACACATGTTTTGAGACTTCCCAGGAGCCCAAATGGAAAATCACAGTCTATTTTTGGTTAAAAAGACATACATTTTAATTTAATTTTTGGGTAAGTATGTCAATTGTTTGGAAGTAAAATGGATAAAAATATTTAATTAAAGTAGAATTACATATCCTTGAGAAATAATGGTTATTTATTTAATCAGAGTAATGATGGAAAGACTTCAAAACCAAATACAAACAGTTACATAGTTGAGAGAAAATACTTAGACCTGTGTTAGAGATGACTGAGTTTTTTTCAAGTAGACAAAAACCTAATAAAGACAGCCCAAACCACAAACAGCTATCTTAAAATATCTGTTTGTCAGGCTCATTACTTAAAATATATGTAAAAAACAACTTCTAGTAGTATGACTGTTTCTCTTAGTGGGATACCCTTCAAATAAGTTGGATATTGAACCCCATGAAAAAATACTGAATTCAGTTAGACTCTGGAAAAGTATGTGTCTAAGGTTATGAATAAGCTCTATTCTGGAAGAATAATATACACACATACAAAAGCCAGTACCACCAGCAGGGGAATGTGTGGCTTTTAGAAAAAGTAAGAGAATGTGAAATTGCCTGGTTACATAGAACAATTTAGATACATCAGAAAAGCCAAGAGTAAAGAATTATGTCATACTGGAAAAAGATTTTTCTCCCAGGCCTTTAAGACAAACATTCTCACTGTCAGGTCACAATACCAGAGTCAGAGGTGGGGTAAAAAAAGCTATAGAAACTGACAAAAAAGTTAAAGGAGAAAGTCACCGCTTGAGTTAAGCAAAATGATGTACCATTTTAAGGAGAGAAGTAAGAATAGCACAAGGCATTGATGTATTAACTGCAAATTACATCTGGTGAGATGCGTACAAAGCCAAACCCTTGAGATATAAATCTGAAAAGCCTTGAGAGGAAAACTCTACCTCCAGAAATGAAATGATCATTTTATATTTTATTTTATTTTATTTTATTTTATTTTTTTATTATTATTATACTTTAAGTTTTAGGGTACATGTGCACAATGTGCAGGTTTGTTACATACGTATCCATGTACCATGTTGGTGTGCTGCACCCATTAACTCGTCATTTAGCATTAGATATATCTCCTAATGCTGTCCCTCCCCCCTCGCCCCCTTCCCCCACCCCACAACAGTCCCCAGAGTGTGATGTTCCCCTTCCTGTGTCCATGAGTTCTCATTGTTCAATTCCCACCTATGAGTGAGAACATGTGGTGTTTGGTTTTTTTGTCTTTGCGATAGTTTACTGAGAATGATGGTTTCCAGTTTCATCCACGTCCCTACAGAGGACATGAACTCATCCTTTTTTATGGCTGCATAGTATTCCATGGTGTATATGTGCCACATTTTCTTAATCCAGTCTACTGTTGTTGGACATTTGGGTCGGTTCCAAGTCTTTGCTATTGTGAATAGTGCCGCAATAAACATATGTGTGCATGTGTCTTTATAGCAGCATGATTTATAGTCCTTTGGGTATATACCCAGTAATGGGATGGCTGGGTCAAATGGTATTTCTAGTTCCAGATCCCTGAGGAATCACCACACTGACTTCCACAACGGTTGAACTAGTTTCCCACCAACAGTGTAAAAGTGTTCCTATTTCTCCACATCCTCTCCAACACTTGTTGTTTCCTGACTTTTTAATGATTGCCATTCTAAATGGTGTGAGATGGTATCTCATTGTGGTTTTGATTTGCATTTCTCTGATGGCCAGTCATGATGAGCATTTTTTCATGTGTTTTTTGGCTGCATAAATGTCTTCTTTTGAGAAGTGTCTGTTCATGTCCTTTGCCCACTTTTTGATGCGGTTATTTGTTTTTTTCTTGTAAATTTGTTTGAGTTCATTGTAGATTCTGGATATTAGCCCTTCATCAGATGAGTAGGTTGCGAAAATTTTCTCCCATTCTGTAGGTTGCCTGTTCACTCTGATGGTATTTTCTGAGATGGAGTCTTGCTCTATAGCCAGGCTGGAGTGCAGTGGCATGATCTCCGCTCACTGCAACCTCTGCCTCCTGGGTTCAAGTGATTATCCTGCCTCAGCCTCCGAAGTACCTGGGATTATAGGCACGTGCCACCATGCCCAGCTAATTTTTGTATTTTTAGTAGAGGCGGAGTTTCACCATGTTGAACAGGATGGCCTCAATCTCTTGACCTCGTGATCCACCTGTCTCGGTCTCCCGAAGTGCTGGGATTACAGGCGTGAGCCACTGTCCCTGGCCAAAATGATTGTTTTAAATGAGGGCGACAGCACCTACAAATGGAAATTAGGTAGAAACTAAAAGGTGGAAAATCTGTAATTTGGAAGATGATTGAAAGTTTACAGAAACAAGTTTTCAAATTAAAATTAAAACTAGTTGTAAACTTTTTACTAAGAGCAGATGAATATTGGAAGAAAATCTTGGAGTTTTAAGCATAGGGGACCAGACTTCGGTCCTGTGTCAGTGCACCTCTGAAGCGAATGCTTAATTTTTAGGAAAAAATGATAAATCATACTTCTTCAATCTCAGCCAACCCAGTCACACACAAAACCCTCTTTTCAAAGTCTATCCTTCATAAAGTCTCCATGACTTTCTTAGACTTACTGGCAGGAGGTCTAATGAAATTTACTTAAACCCCTAGTCTTAGTCGTGTGTGTGTGTGTATGTGTGTGTATGTATACATATATACACACATATGTACATGTATATGAACAATCATTTTGCCTTTATATTTTTGGACAATTATTTAACAATTTTAACAATTACACATAGGTGACTTATGAAAATAGAGATATTAGATGAAGCTAGTGATTATTTTATTTTTCTGTTAAAATCAAAACCTAACAGTTAAATTGTTGTTGTGGTAAACACACAGGAAATGATGGAAACTTCATTGTATTCCGGCCAGCAAAACCAGGCAGAAAAACGTATGACAAAACGTAAGAATCTTGAAGACCACTTTATTTTTGTTTTATCACCAAGTTCAAAATTAACTTATTTATCTAAGATTTACTTAAACTACATGAACAAAAAGAGTGAATTATTTAGCATATTTTTAAGAAAATATTTGGTTGAAGCACTTAATTTTTCCCAAGTCAAATAGAGCTCTTTTATGTGTTTTGATAGAAAAATATCATGTACATCTGACATATAGACAAAAATTTTTAAAAAATCCTTGGGCGAACAAAAACCAAGACCTTGTAGTTTTTATCAAAAATTGAGACATGAGTAAAATAAAGTAATATACATTCACTGGCTTAAAAGAACACAGTTGGACCTAAATCATATTTATGGCAAAATGCAACAAGGCTAAACATTTTTAATGTTAAATCTATGAGGCTAATTTTTTTTTTTTAGTTAAAAAAATTTTTTATCCCTATTATATAATCTCAAGAAGTCCGTGAGCCAAATATTAGGGAAAGCAGTTTAAGTCAGTTACCAATATACTGGATTGGACACAAGAGTACTTAACTGTGAAAATGTGACTGAATTATATGAGGAGGCCCAAATGATGAGAAAGCAGTGTATCATCATTAAGCATAATATAAACTCCAGGTTTCCTGTAGATACTGTTTATCATGTTAAGGTAGTTCCCTCAATTTCTGTTTCCTAAGAGTTATTATCACAAATTTGTGTTAATTTGTCAATTTTATTCTATATCAGTTCATATGATACTGTAATTTTTCTTCTTTGGTTTATACTATGGATTATATTGATTGATTTTTTTAACATGGAACTAAGCTTGCATTCATGGAAACCTCCCTGATTATTAATGGTGAATATCTTTTATATATTACTAATTCCATTTGCTAATATTTTGGAAAAGATTGTTGGGTCTATACTTATGAGGAATGTTGATACGTGTTTTCTGTTTTTGTACTGTCTTGGTCTGATTTTGGTATCAGAGTAATATTAGATTTATAAAATTGGGGAATGTTTACTCTTCTGTTTTGTAGTAGAAATTGTGTAAAATTTGTTAATTGTTTAAATGTTTGATAGAAATTTCCAGAAAATCCATGAGCATATATATATATATATATATATATATATATATATATTTCTTTCTTTTATATATGTTCTTAAATGAAGGGACTGATGGCAATAATACCAAGCCAAAAACTCCTAAAAATCTAATAAAAACTCCTAATAGTCTTACAAAAAATCCTAAGTCAGTATTTTTAAATGCATTTTCTTATTAAAAATAATTCTTCCCTTTAACAAATGTATCACGGTCAAAGACAGAGCCCGTAGGGGAATCGAATCTTTTCCTCCTTGATGTTACCAAGAGGCTAATCTTGCCACTAGGCAGGGTTAGAACTTGGCATCTATAGTAAACCTTTGCGGAGGAAGCTTTGTGAAAGATCCTGCATTATAATCATCTCATGTCTTCAAAGATTTACAAAAATTATTTTTGAATTCTAAAGGTGTTTTAAAAGGGAAAACAATACTTCTCTTACAAGATCACTATAATATACTCTCTGTCATTTAAAAGAATGTTATTTTCCAGGAAAATGACAGGCTAATAGAGCTTTGAGTTGAAGAATATGGTGTTAAGGTATAATTACAATTATCATGGTTTTCTATTTATTAATTAATATAGTGTTACAGTGATATTTTAAGCTATTTCTCAGATTTAAAAAAATTAAAATTAAGTATTACTGAAAAATCTTATTTTAGCCTCATGAAATATCTGATGGGATACTGGTTTACATTTTAATACAAAATTTATCCAAATTTTTCAACAGTAATTTGCGTTACAAATCAATTTTTCTTTCCTAATTCCCTCTAGGAACACTTTTTATGCTTTTTCATGGTGTTTGACTCCATAGGCTCTCCAAGCATGTACAAGTCTAGAATAGAATTGAATAGAGAGAGCCACAGTCATTGAAATCTTCAGTTATGTAAGGCATAATATTAATTTTCTCTCCCTGGAAAATTAATGATAAGTATCATAATTTGGGTGTAAAAACAAAGATAGAGTTGTGACATCTAAGACCAACACGTCTAAAGATTTCCATTTCAGAAAATGTATGTAATATATGTAATTTGTGATAAATACACTCTATTGACCTTTTTGTTCTAAAATTATGAATATATAAAATAAGAGAATTCCATGATTCCTGTTAGAATTTAATCATCTAGAACTGATTCTTAGTGATTAAACAGGTATAAACTTCTCATCCACCTTATTTTTACAACATGCCAAAGTTTGAAATTAATAGCTATTGTGTTCCTGCAGAATCTTTGGTAATATTACTCAGCGTTGGCTCTAAAATACCCATCAATTATATAATAGGAAAGGTTTATTTACCATGTGTAACCGTTTCAGAAAGTAGTTTATGGCTTAATGATTCTAAATTACAATGCTCATAAAATTTCTAGTAGGCTATTTGAATAAATTCTAGATTTTATATGCCAAACTATTTACAACACATATCAGTAATCATCTGGCTTTACATCTATGAAATAGATCAGTGATTTTTGAGATATGACTTCATACGATATTACACAAAAGCCACAAATCCTTGTATTAAAATTATACTTTTTTAGTAAATGCATGAAATGTTGAATGCACAAAATACACAAAATGTAAAAATAAAATGACACTTATTTTTAGTCAGGCAACAATAAAAATGTGAATTCAATATTATATGAAACATAAATTTTTATTTATCAATTCTAAACATGATGGTCTCGGGTCCCTTTTGAAGCCTTCAGTGTTACTGAGGATTCTGAAGAATTGCTTATGCTCTTTGATATTTATTAAAAATTAAAACAGAAAATATTTATTAGTTTGTTGAAAAATAATAGTAAACCCAGTGCATACTAACATAAATAACCTATTTTATGAAAAATGTATTTCTCAAAAATACTGACTCAGAAGAATGTTACTGTTTTTCAGTTTGCAGATCTCTTTAATGTGTGCTTAATAGATGACACATTTGTTTCTATTGCAATATGATGTTTTGGTTTTAGTATGTGAAGAAAGTTGGGACAGGAAGGAATGGCTTTCAGATAATTGTGGATATTCTATGATACGACAGCAAAACTTGACAAGTGGTAATTTATTAAAGTTTTCTTGGCTGGGCGCGGTGGCTCACGCTTGTAATCCCAGCAGTTTGGGAGGCCGAGGCAGGCAGATCACAAGGTCAGGAGGTCGAGACCATGGTGAAACCCTGTCTCTACTAAAAATACAAAAAAAAAAAAAAAAAATTAGCCGGGCGTGGTGGCGGGCGCCTGTAGTCCCAGCTACTGGAGAGGCTGAGGCAGGAGAATGGTGTGAACCCGGGAGGTGGAGCTTGCAGTGAGCCGAGATCGCGCCACTGCACTCCAGCCTGGGCGACAGAGCAAGACTCCATCTCAAAAAAAAAAAAAGTTTTCTTTCAATGTGGTATAAGAAATTATGTCATTAAATATTTTCGAATTGGTTTCGTTAAAATCCATTGGTCTGTCTTGCTCTTTTGCCAGATCCATTGCACAATCATGATTTTGTAATTCTATTCACTGGAAATTTTGCCAATTTTGAAAATATCAGTGTTCCGAGTCATGCAGAATCTCCAAATGTTGACAAATTCTATTATATAATATCATAAAATCACATGCTAATATCACCAAAAAGCTCATTTGAAAAGTATTTTAATTCTGGGAGTCTAACCTGCTTCTGGTAAAGGATGAATATATTTCAGAATTCTGGCTTTTGCTTAAAAGTTTGAGTTTTTGTGTTCATCAACAAATACTGCCAGTTTTTGACCTCAAAGGGAAAAGTTTTATTTCTTGAGAAAATGTCTATTTAAATCCCAAGTCTGAATAACCATATTTTGTCAGTTTTTCTTTAAAGTAGAAAGTGTTTTCCATCAAAGAAGTGGTGAGTTCAGGTTTCAGCTCAGTCACACAAGTGGTTTTCCTCTAAACCACCAATGTACTAAAGCAGAAATGCTTTTCAAATATTCCATACTTGTCATTAAAAAACAGGTGTAATCAGAGGTCAGGATTTAATGAAATTAGTAACTTTTACCGCACTGTGAAGGACAGTCTAAAGAGAACCACTTCATGTTGCAGGGTCCTAACAGTGAAGAATATAATGGCTACTAGTACAGTTAGTGCTTGTGCCTTTGGTACTGCCAACATTGCTTTTGCACCATCCGTGCAAATGCCAACTCAACTAAAAGATAAATATGGTCTTACTACCACTATAAAAATAATTTTGACCTCACAAATTCCTCAAAAGTGTCTTAGGCCCCAGGAGTAAATGGCCCACACTTTGAGTACAGTGGGCTAGATTATTCTGAGTGTATTGTTATTAATTTTGGAGAAGATTGCTAACTCAGAAAAAAAGTTCATGCGAAGAACAAAGAACACAAACCTTAAATTTCACTAATTTTAATATGCGCTGAATATTATTCTTCGCTCTTACAGATCTGTCCTCTTCTTTCTCCTCCCTGCTCTGTGATTCAAGAGGCTCATCGCCAGGGTCTGTGCCAGGAGTTCCTTGACTCATTGGCTTCCAGTGGATTTGGCCAACAGGAACACTGGCAAGAGGTTGGGGCATAGGATTAAAACATCAGGGTGTTTATTCTCTCGCTCCCTTCCTGCCAGACAGGAGTTTGACATCCACTGCATTTCTTTATCCAACACCGCATCTCCTATCATGGCTGTAGGTCAGGGTTAGGAGAAATAATACCTGCTTAGTGATCCTCCTTCCTTTGTTTCCCCATATCTAGCTTGTCCTAGGAGCATTAAAACACTTTTGGCAATTTTCCTTTCATGATTCTTTCTTTGGTTACCCTTTGGAGTGTACTACATGCTCCCAACAGGATACGTATTTATAACAATAAACTAAAACCTTTTTATGTTGGCTAGAGCCTGGGCTAGCTCTGTTAAGTACATACGTTGATTAATTGAATAGTTTGTAGCACATCGATGAGTTAACATGTTCACGTATTTGCAATTTAGTCATATGTGTATTTCATTAATCATATTAAAATGTCTCCTTTGAGATTTATGAAGCACTTACCATATTCCAGCATCTAATGTCAGTCTTTTGAATGTTCAGTATCATAAAGGATACATTTGAATATGTACGTACATATTATAGTCTTGTAGATATAGACCATGCTATCTTTGTGCTGACTTTCTATCGTGGCTCAGAAGTTGCTTTATTTAAAAAATTTCCATTGATCTGACTTTAACATAAACATAAGATTACATGATTGGGGAAAAGGGATATAAGAACAAACAGGAGTGAAAAAAATTCAGGAGAAGGGAGCCATGTGTGTAAACAATTAAAACTAATACTATGTGACTATTGCTTTAGTTGCACAAGTGCTTGGGAGAGCAAAGACTGGAGCAATAGATTCTGCCAAGACTATGGGATTATTGAAATGAACCCTAAATGATGATTGGGATTTTAATAGGTGAACAAAGGAGTGAGGAGATGTTGAACATTCTAGGCAAAGGGAACATCATGAATAATATAATGGCAATGTGTAAGATATTAAATTTAACCCTTTTACAGTTTGCCCGAGAATGCATATTGGTGGTGCTTGCGGCTGCAGCGTTTGCCCTGAGATAACTTTGTCACAAAATATCACACTTTTGTTAATACTTTTGCATTGCTCTAGTGTATCGACTTTGAAAGCAAAAGACATCATTCTAATTAAAACATTCTGTTTTTAGTATTAACAAAATTAGTAATTATTTTTTAAAATAATGAACAAAAATTTTATTTCTTACTGTTTCGGAGGCTGAGAAGTCTAAGATCAAGGCACCAAAAGATTTGGTGTCTGGTGAGGGCTTGCTCTCCACTTGAGTGCAGTGGCACGATCACAGCTCACTACGGCCTTGACCTCCTAGGCTCAAGCGTGTTTCCTACCTCAGGCTGCATAATAGGTGGGCCTACAGGCACGCGTCACCATGCCAAACTAACTAATGGTGACCAAGCTGAGAATCAAGAACTCAACTTCTTTTCCAATAGCAGTCGCAAAAAAAAATTAAAATACTTGGAAATATACCTAACCAAGGAGGTGAAAGACCCCTACAAGGAATACTACAAAACACTGCTGAAAGACATCATAGATGACACAAACAAATTGAAACACATCCTATGCTCATGGGTGGGTAGAATCAATATTGTGAAAATGACCACACTGCCAAAAGCAATCTACAGATTCAGTGCAATTGCCATCAAAATACTACTAGCATTCTTCACACAATTAGGAAAAACAATCCTAAAATTCATACGGAACCAAAAAAGAGCCCACATGGTCAAAGCAAGGCTAAACAAAAAGAACAAATCTTGGAGGCATCACGTTACCTGATTTCAAATGACACTATAAAGCCACAGTCACCCAAATAGCATAGTGCTAGTATAAACAAAGGCACATAGACCAATGGAACAGAATACAGAACCGAGAAATAAACCCAAATGCTTACAGCCAACTGATCTTTGACAAAGCAAACAAAAACATGAAGCGGAGAAAGGACACCCTATTCAACAAATGGTGCTGGAATAATTGGCAAGCCACATGTAGGAGAATGAAACTGGATCCTCATCTCTCAGCTTACGCAAAAATCAACTCAAGATGGATTAAGGACTTAAATCTAAGACCTAAAACTTTAAAAATTCTGTAAGATAACATCAGAAAAACCCTTGTAGACATTGGCTTAGGCAAGGATTTCATGAGCAAGAACCCAAAATCAGATGCAATAAAAATAAAGATAAATAGGTGAGACTTAAATGAAAGAGCTCTTCCGTGGTAAAATATAGTAATTCTTGATCACTGAAAATGTCAACTCTTAGAAAATGTAGCATTCCTACAGGTGACGTTAACATCATTCCCAAACAGTTGTTGCCTGAAGATTCATTTGATGAATGCAGTTTTTTCCAAAACGGACATTGCAGATTATTCAGACAATTCTGATGTTAGTACTGCTTAGAAATAATTCCAAGAAGAGTGTTTATATTTTATTTTCACATTGAAAAGCAGATTTGCTTCACCCTCAGAAAGCGTGTTTATGTAAAATTATATGAGCGCTGGCAGCAAGCTGCACCTTTTTTATTTTTTTTCTAAATAGGAAAAGGGTTGAGTGAATTTTCCATCAAGAAATTAGATACAATGATGGAAGATCATAATGGAAAATTAGTTTGGGGCCTTGGTCAACTCATTTTGTAAGTTACATTTCTACTTGTGCTTAAAGCGAAGTTTTCCAAATATCTCAGCAAGTAGAGTTGATGATTTTTTCCTTTTTGTCACCAATATGCATTGCATATAACCTAGTTTTAGTTCTTACCAAAATGATTGCAATAAACAATTCACTGTGGTGGTTCCTACTGGAAGGCGAAGTATCTTAATTATCCGTATATCACTATTACCTAGCACAGAGTGGACACTTAATCACTACAGGTGTTAAATGGACAAGTAATAAAACAATTATAATGTTTAAATATTGTCTTTATTTAGATTCCAGGGAAACTTTGGGCAGCTGCAATTTTTTTGCAGTTGCTTAATCCCAGGTAGAATTTCCCAATAAAATATTAATAATTTTCGTTGCATACTAATTGTAATTAGAATAAATGCCATTTTATTTTCCAAATATGTAACATGTTTGTGAAATTCCTTTATTTATACTTGAAGAAAGCCATATATTTTTTGTCGTTTGCTTTTCATTTTTAAGTTTGAGAAACACTGTGTTTTGTTTTGTTTTGTTTCCGTAGGTTATTGGGAAATAGGTGGTGTTTGGTTATTTGAGTAAGCTTTTTTTGTTTTGTTTTGTTTTTTTTTTTTTTTTTTTTTTGGATACAGAATCTCGCTTTTTCACCCAGGCTGTAGTGCAGTGGCACAATCTCAGCTCACTGCAACCTCCACCTCCTGGGTTCAAGTGATTCTCCTGCCTTTGCCTCCGAAGTAGCTGGGACTACAGTCGCCCTCCACCACGCCTGGCTAATTTTTGTATTTTTAGTAGAAACAGTTTCACTACATTGGCCAGGCTGGTCTCGAACTCCCGACCTCAGGTGATCTGCCCATCTCAGCCTCCCAAAGTGCTGGGATTACAGGCGTGAGCCACTGCGCCCTGCTGTGAGTAAGTTCTTTAGTAGGGATTTGTGAGATTTTGGTGCACCCGTCACCCGAGCAGTATACACTGCATTCAATTTTGTAGTATTCCTCACCCCCGTCTCATCCTTTCCCCTGAGTCTCCAAAGTCCACTGTGTCATTCTTATGCCTTTGCATATGCATAGCTTAGTTCCCATTTATGATTGAGAGCATAGGTTGTTTGGTTTTCCATTTCTGAGTTACTTCACTTAGAGTTATAGTCTCCAGTCTCACTGAGGTCACTGCAAATGCCATTATTTCATTCCTTTTTATGGCTAAGTAGTATTCCATCATATGTATATACCACAGTTTCTTTATATGTTCATTGATTGATGAGCTTTTGGGTTGTTTCCACATTTTTGCAATTGCGAATTGTGCTACTATAAACATCTTTGTGCAAGTATCTTTTCGTATAATGACATATTTTCCTCGGGTTGATACTGAGTACTGGGATTGCTGGATCAAATGGTAGTTCTACTTTTAGTTCTTGAAAGAATCTCCGCAGTGTTTTCCATAGTGGTTGTATTAGTTTACGTTCCACAAGCAGGGTAGACGTGTTCCCTGTTCAGCACATGCACACCAACATCTATTGTTTTTTTAAATTTTTGGATTATAGCCATTCTTGCAAGAGGAAGGTGATATTGCATTGTGGTTTGATTTGCATTTCCCAGATCATTAGTGATGTTGAGCATTTTTTCATGTTTGTTGGCCCTTGGAATATCTTCTTTTAAGAACTGTCTATTCATGTCCTTAGCCCGCTTTTTGATGGGATTGTTTGTTTTCTTCTTGCTAATTTGGTTGAGTTAGTTGTAGATTCTGGATATTAGCCGATTGTCAGATGTATAGATGGTGAAGATTTTCTCCCACTGTATGGGTTTTCTCTTTACTGACTGTTCTTTTTGCCGTGCAAAAGTTCTTTCATTTAATAAAGTCCCAGCTATTTATCTTTGTTTTTATTGCATTTGATTCTAGGTTCTTTGTCATGAAATTCTTGCCTAAGCCAATGTCTAGAAGAGTTTCTCTGATGTCATCTTTTAGAATTTTTATAGTTTCAGGTATTTTATTAAAGTTCTTGATCCATCTTGAGTTGGTTTTTGTATAAGGTGAGAGATGAAGATCCAGTTTCATTCTCCTACATGTGGCTTGCCAATTTTCCCAGCATTAACTGTTGAATAGGGTGTCTTTTCCCCACTTCATGTCTTTGTTTGCTTTGTCAAAGATCACTTGGCTTTAAGTGTTTGGATTTATTTCTGGGTTCTCTATTCTGTTCCTTTGGTCTATGTGCATATTTTTATACCAGTGCCATACTGTTTGGGTGGATAAGATCTTACAGTATCATTTGAAATCAGGTAATGTGATGCCTCCAGCTTTGTTCTTTTTGTTTAGTCTTGCTTTGGCTATGCAGGCTCTTTTTTGATTCCATATGAATTTTAGGATTGTTTTTCCTAATTATTTGAAGAATGGTTGTGGTATTTTGATGGCAATTGCATTGAATTTGTAGATTGCTTTTGGTAGTGTGGTCATTTTCAGAATATTGATTCTACTCACCCTTGAGCATGGGATGTGTTTCAATTTGTGTCACCTATGATTCCTTGCAGCAGTGTTTCGAAATTTTCCTTGTAGAGATCTTTCACCTCGTTGGTTAGGTGTATTCCTAAGTATTTTAATTTTTTGCAGCTATTGTAAACGGGTTGAGTTCTTGATTTGATTCTCAGCTTGGTCGCTGTTGGTGTACAGAAAAACTACTGATTTGTATACGTTAATTTTGTATCCAGAAACTTTGCTGAATTCTTATATCAGTTCTAGGAGCTTTATGGAGGATTCTTTGGGGTTTTCTAGATAAACAATGATATCATCAGTAAACAGTGACATTTTGACTTTCTCTTTTCTGATTTGGATGCCCTTTATATCTTTCTCTTGTCTGATTGCTCTGACTAGAACTTCGAGTACTATGTTGAAGAGGAATGACGAGAGTGGGCATCCTTGTCTTGTTCCAGTTCTCAGAGGGAATGCTTTCAACTTTTCCCCATTCAGTATTATGTTGGCTGTGGGTTTGTTATACGGGGCTTTTATTACGTTGAGATAGGTCACATGTATGCAGATTTTGCGGAGAGTTTTAATGATAAAGGGATGCTGGATTTTGTTGAATGCTTTTTCTGCATCTGATGAGATGATCATGTGATTTTTGGTTTGGATTCTGTTTATGTGGTGTATTACATTTATTGACTTGCATATGTTAAACCATTACTGCATCCCTGGTATGAAACCCACTTGATTGTGGTGAATTATCTTTTTGATATGTTGTTGGATTCAGGTAGCTAGTATTTTGTTAAGGGTTTTAGCATCTATGTTCATTAGGGATATTGGTCTGTAGTTTTCTTTTTTGGTTATGTCCTTTCCTGGTTTTGGTATTAGGGTGATACTGGCTTCATAGAATGATTTAGGGAGGATTCCCTCTTTCTCTATCTTGTGGAATAGTGTCAATGGAATTGATACCAATTCTTTGAATGTCTGGTAAAATTCTGCTGTAAATCTGTCTGGTCCTGGAGACCACTGGCCAGATTAACCAAGAAAAGAAGAAAGAAAATCTAAATAAGCTCAATTAGAAATGAAATGGGAGATATTACAGCTGACATCACAGAAATACAAAATATCATTCAAGACTACTGTGAATACCTTTAGATTCACAAACTGGAAAAGTAGAGGAGATAGATAAATTCCCGGAAAGATACAAAATTCCTAGCTTATATCAGGAAGAATTAGATACCCTTAACAGATCAATAACATGCAGCAAGATTGAAATGGCAATAAATAAATTACCACTAAAAAAAAAAGCCCAGGAAAACTATGTTTACAAATGTAAATATACTGGCCAAGATCACACAGCTATCAAATGGTAGAACTGTGTTTTCTTCTCTTCTTCTGAGGACACTAGTCATGCTAGTCATTGATTTTAGAGCTGACTCTGAATCCAGTATGATCTCATCTTAAAATCCTTAACTTAGTTTCATCTGCAAAGAAGATGTTTACAAATAAGGTCATATTCACAGGTTGTGAGTGGACGTGTCTTTGGGGGGCTGCTCTTCAACTGACTGACGGACCTAAAAAACCCTATGTGATCTGGTTGACTCTTAACCGTATCTCATCTCACTCTCTTTCTCTCTGCCCCAGCCTTGCTGCTGGCCTCCTCCTATTTCGGTAATACATCTTGTAAGTGTTGACGTTTGTGACTTTGCCCTACCTATTGCCTGGAACACTCTGCTGATAGCCCAGGCTTTATGCCTTGACTTCCTCCAAGTCTCTGAGCAAACCTCACCTTCTACCCTGACAACCCTCCTCGAACCCCAGCCTCACCTCCAGCATTGTCAATTCCTTTTAACAGAACCTATCCTACATTTTTATCTTCCATAAAACCTATTGCCTTCTAAAATACTATTAATTATTTGTTATGTTTATGTTTTGCTGTGTGCATTAGCCCACAATGATGTAGACTGCAAAGGGACAGAAATCTGACTGTAATGTTCCGTGATCTATTCTAAGACAGCAAGTTTCTTCAGTGCCAAATTTGTATAATGTGTTAGCTTCTTCACAACACCTTTGCCAGTAATGAAATAAATCAGCTATTTTAGAAGTAAAATACCTCTTCCCTAATCTGATTTACAAAAATGCACTAAAATAAAGGCTGTATTTCTATATTAATTCACAAATAATTTATTGAAACGATGAAAGCATGTTGTGAGCTTTGTAAACATTTTAGATGCACATGTAGAATCTTGAAATCTTAATGTGAACTTATATCTACATGTGAACTTATATCCAAGTGCAGGAAATCAGTAAGTGAAAGTGTGGCTTCTGACCTCCTCAACAAGCTTCCTCTATGTATGAACTACCAGAGCCTTCTTAAAGAACATGACCATCCATGCATTTCCAAATAAATCAGTTGGTCTGATACACATAACCAATTCTGCTGAATTTTAAAGCTGAAGACAGTATTTCTTTGTGAATCTATTTTCTAAAGTTAAAAGTAAACTTTCACGGATCAGGAGAAACAATTTTAAATAAAACGTTGAATGATATAATGGTCGTAACCAATCATTAGTAAAATTATGTTGCATACATAGAACTCTAATTTCTTTCCACATTTAAAAATAATATACCACCCCAGTTAGGTACAAAATATAATTACCGTGAATTTTGGCTTGTCTATATGAATGAAGGGAAAAAATGTAATAATAAAATTAATGTAAGTCAAACTCCTTGCATCCCATCTGAGTTGAAAAGCAATTGAAAAATATGTACTACTGGAATTAGAATGATGATAAAAATGCATAGATATATGAATATGAACTTTTATTTTATTAATGTATTTACCTTACATATTATATAGATTTACATATGAATAGTATATATTATATATATTATATAGTTAATTATGTGCTTATGTGCATATAAATATATATGCATGTGTGTGTGTGTATCTATATATATATAGATACAGATATAGCTAAACACACATATATGGGTATATATACAACCATTCTTCAGTGTCGGTGGGGATTGATTCCAGGACCCCTGCAGATGGCAAAATCTGCAGATGCTCAAATCCCTGATATAAAATGGCACAGTACTTGCATATAACCTAGATACATCCTCCTGTATACTTTAAATCATTTCTAGATTACTTATAATACCTAATAGAATGTAAGTGCTATGGAAGTGGTTGTTGTACTGTTTTTTAATGCATTATTTTTATTTTCATTTTAAAATATTTTCATCCATGATTGGTTGAATCTGCTGAACCCATGAGTAGGTAGGGCCAGCTGTGTAGCTAATTACTGTTTAAATTGAATTACTGTCATGTGGCCAGGTTCGTCCTTCTTTAATTTGCCGTTTTGTTTAGTCCTTGTGATAGTTACCTGCTAATAGGGAGATTGCCAAGCAGATAGCTTTGTGGCTAGCTGCTAGAAGCAATTACTGCCTAACTCCTGTAAAGCCCTCTTGGTAATGACAAGGAAAGATGAGCATTAAAAGATGGAGGGGTCTAGTAGGGTTGAAGTTACCACACAAAGATTGTAATCTCCTGGGGAGAAGACTGGCATTTCCTCATGGGAACGCAATGGGTGGGGAGTGGGAACCCCCCAAAATATACCAGGAGAAAGATAAAAACATCTTTGGGTCTCTGTGGTATGATCTAAAGTATTCAAAGAATTTACCTGGTCCAAACAAAATGGCTTCGTGCTTTTTCTTTTTCTTTCTTTCTTTTTTGTTTATTTTGTTTTTCCCTTTTAACTTCAGGGGTACATGTGTAGGTTTGCAACACAGGTAAACTTATGTCATGGGGGTTTGTTGTATAGCTTATTTCCTCATCCATGTACTAAGGCTAGTACTCATTAGTTATTTTTCCTGATCCTCTTTATCCTATATTAGGCAAGATCCTTTGGCAAAGATAATTTAATGTACACATTACTTCTACTTGAACGAGCACATTAAACTGTATTTCATTCACTCATTCATTCATTCATTCATTCAATGTTACTGGGCTGCAAACAGGCTACTGAGCCAGGACTTCCAAAACAAATAATAAAGAATCAGCTTTTAAGTGACGGCCCAGTAAAATAATAATAATAAATAATAACAATTTTGAAATGAGTTCTTAGAGACAACTGAAAACTTTATTTAATCTTAGACACTTTTTCCATTCTTCTTTCATCCATTCAATCCCTTCAGGATATATTTCCAATCTTTGCCACTCACTTTAAGCCATTTGTTTTAGTAAAACACCTTGTACCTTTTTCTCAACGTACACTTTTTATTACTTCCAGTTTCCTGCTGTGAGAGTTTAAGGCTCTGTATCCTTTCTTCTCACATTTCATCCAGTGTCCAGTTTGCATTAATTATTCATTTTCTGGCTGTTGTTTCAGCTTAGCAGCATATTGAAGTTTTCCCAAATTAAAGCAAAAATAACAAACAAAACTTCTCCCTTAGGCTTATGATCGCTTTCATCTCTGTCGTCCTTTCTCTCCTTTTCATAACTGAAACTTTTATGTGTTTTCTGCTTGCTGTAATTCTCTGCCTCTCTGCTTCTTCTCTAGTGGCATACGCATATTTGCATTGACTTGCACCACCAGCATCATAATACTTTTTTTATGAAGAGCAGTAACTACCTTCTGTTAACCAAATTGGGGAAGGGGAAATACTCTCACAACCCTATTTAAAAATATTCCCTACAGGCGTCCTACACTCTGGCAGTTATTCCTAATCACCTTCCCTGTTTTATTTCACTTTATAACACTTATTGCCATCTGATGTACCAGAAATTTAATTTTTTAGACTTGTATAATATGCCTCCATTTACTAGAAATTAAGCTTCATGGGAGATAAATTTGCTTATTTTTTGTTACCGGCTGAATCCCTTACCTCCAGAATGGTACCCGGAATAGACCAGGCACTCAATCAACATTTGTTGGAAGAACAAATAATGTGTCTTCACTTTTCTTCCTACAAAAAGAATGAATTCTTGTATGGATTAAATTGCAGTTAATGTTAATCGTATTTAGGTACATAAATGCCTTAAAATTGTGGAATATATGGATTCATTTGACTTCTTTAGCTGCCTTCTCCATTTTTTCTTTACTTCCCTGAACCTTCTTTAATAAATGATCATTATTAGTAATATCTTTTTTAGTTTTGTTATTACTTGGTCCTTACTCTTTAATTCACACTGACATTTTATTAGCTTAGGATTATAGTCTGTGCTACTTTTACTACTTCTTAAATTATAGAAGACATGATAAATGTAGTACCTTAAAAACTAAGAAATATAGCAAAATTGTACAAGTAAGTTTAAATCTTCAAATAAAAACATGATTTGTAATACATTTGTAAGATGTACTTTTCTTTTTTCTTTTTTTTTTTTTTTTTTTTTTTTTTTTTGAGACGGAGTCTCGCTCTGTCGCCCAGGCTGGAGTGCAGTGGCGCAATCTCGGCTCACTGCAAGCTCCGCCTCCCGGGTTCACGCATTCTCCTGCCTCAGCCTCTCCGAGTAGCTGGGACTACAGGCGCGCGCCACCACGCCCGGCTAATTTTTGTATTTTTAGTAGAGACGGGGTTTCATCATGTTGGCCAGCCTGGTCTCAAACTCCTGACCTCAGGTGATCCACCTGCCTTGGCCTCCCAAAGTGCTAGGATTACAGGTGTGAGCCACCACGACCGTCCAAGATGTACTTTTTGAACTTTTTCACATCACAGCACAAATAAAAGTGGTATTGGAATTATATCACCTGTCAAACTAGGATAAACAGAAGATGATACTCTCAGCTGGTAGTGAGGAACCCTGAGCTGTAACTGACCCATCCATCATGAGGATAAAGGAATCAATTTCTTGGCATCCCGTGTTATTCATGAAACCCTGGAGTGCTTCACTTCACTGTTTACAAAGCTCTGGCTAATGTTGTCACTGGATAAAGAGTGTTTACAAATCAATTAGAAAAAAAATAACGAAATTTAAAAATGGAATAAAAAAGTAGAAAGGCAAGCTAACAGAAAATATATTTCAAGCTCAATAACAAAGTCATGAAAATTTAAGTGATATTTACGTATTTTTCACAATTACACTGATAAATATTTTGGAAACGTATTTACTTAGTATAAGTGGTTAAACTGATAATACATATTAATATTAAAATTGCTCATTTATTGTACCAGCCATTCAAATCAGCCAGGATATCAGTCCTTGTCAACTTCAGCATAATGTACAAAGATAAATGAAGGAGGAATTAGCAAACATTGGAAAAGCTTATTGTCTTTCATTGTATTAGAAAACCAAAATGCGACATTGATTAAAATAGTAAAAATTTGGACATGTTTCAGATATTCATTAACAGATGACTGGTTAAATGATATATGAAAATGACAGCATATTTAAATATGCACTGACACGTAAAAATGCCAACATAAGCTGTTAAGTAAAAAATATATGAATTATGGATGATACAATAGTTCCAGACACAGAATGTACATTATGATACCATATGAGACATATACACACACACATATTTGTGTATATTTTGCATTATACTCACGGAAAAATAAGCTTTTTATAATGGGGCTGAGAAGATCCACTTCTTTTGATAGGACATTTAATTTCTAATTAGCACATAGATGGAAGACCCAATGTTTATGTAGTGTTACTGTCAATCACCTCTTTGAAAACTTTGTATATATTTTGTTTTTTAATCCATAATACTTGAGTATTGTACAAGTATGACCTTCATTATTATAATGAGAAAAACTAGCTTTAGTATCTAACATTGCATAGAAGCCTGTTCATAAATTAATCATAGTGTCTTCTACTACTATAATTCTTATCCCTTTCTCCTTACACTTCACGGCATATTTTTCTCAACTTTGTAATGAGCTTCAATGTTTCACACCTATTTGACTTTAAAAATTTCCCCCTGGCTGAATTTTCTATCAGCAGACTCATTGACCTCTTAAATATTCCTGAAGATCTATCTAAATTATTTTGTGTTTTGAAGCTTTCAATTACTCCTCTTCCCCAACAATAATTCATATACCCTCTTTCCTGTCATTAACCCTTTAGTTCTTCTGTTTTTACATTTATTATACTTTAATGATTCATGAGTTACCTGAATATGTTTGGTACTTAGCAGGGAGAAAGGAAGGAAGGAAAAAAAGGAAAAATGGAGGCAGAGAAGGAAGGGGGAAAAATGAGAGAGGAAGTAAATGAGAGAGGGAGAGTGGTAAAAATGATGCAAAAGAAAGATGGGGGAGATGGAAGGAAGGAAGAAAGGACAGAAAATTAAGAGAAGCAAAATGAAATATTAATGATAAGCCAGATACAGTGGCTCATGCCTGTAATCCCAGCACTTTCGGAGGCCAAGGCAGGCAGATCACCTGAAGTCGGGAATTCGAGACCAGCCTGACCAACATGGAGAAACCCTGTCTCTACTAAAAATACAAAATTAGCCAGGTATCGTGGCGCATGCATGTAATCCCAGCTACTAGGGAGGCTGAGGCATGAGAATCACTTGAACCCGGGAGGCGGAGGTTGCGGTGAGCTGACATTGCACCATTGCACTCTGGCCTGGCCAACAAGAGCGAAACTCCATCTTAAAAAAATAGTAATTATTATCATTATAGCTATGAGTTTATTGAAAAATTTATTTTTTAATGGATAGGGTCTTTAAAAAATTAAGTAGGATACAGTTTACAATAAGAAAAATTCTGGAACACACAACACTGCCAAGAAAGAAAAGGTTTACCTATGAACACTCATGAGTTCAAAACAAATGGTGAAAGTTAGTGATTTTTGTTTTGTTTTGTTTTTAATACAGGGTCTCGCGCTGTTGCCCAGGCTGGAGTACAATGGGATGATCATGGCTCACTGCAGCCTTGTCCTGTTCAGTTTGAACCATTCTCCCTCCGCAGTCCCTGAAGTGGCTGGGACTAAATGTGTGCATCACCATGCCTGGCTAATTTTTAAAATTTTTCAGAGAGACGAGGTCTCATTATTTTGCCCAGGCTGGTATCAGATTTCTGAGCTTAAGCGATCCTCCCTTCCAAAGTGCTGAGAGTAGTGTTAATAACTAAAAGAGATCTGGGGTAACAAAGCAAGCCTTCTGTATTTTGAAATTATTCTAGACTTGTCCTAAAAGCTATGCTTTCTCATCTACATCTCCCCACAGACTTTGTTCAGCAAATCCAGTAAGTCTGGGCTGCTTTTCTTAGACCATTCTTTTTTATACAAGGCATTGTTTTCCAGTAGGCAGAAAAGTCGCTCTACATAAATGTGAGTTTTCTTTACAGTTTCCAATTACAGAATTTCACCAATGAGTGCACGAGGGGTCTGTGGCACATTTGACCCTGAAGTTTGAAATGAGATTTTCACTATTTAAGTAGTCTGAAATTGTCTCCAATACAGTTTCCATGAAGGCAAGTCACAGAACCTATCCAAGTCTTGTCTATCAAATTAGCAAAGTAAATATACATACTAGTAAATATATGTATTGTATAGTCAACATAAAATATCCTAACAGATTCTACTTTTCAAACAAAGATCCAGGCTCTTTGTATTGCTATTAGTTAAATAGCTCTTTTGCGAATATTTGGTTTATTTAATCTTGTATTTCTGAATGTTTATCTCACTACTTTTCTCATATTTTAGATTATATTTTCATGAGAGATTTTTAGATAGATTTGTGTTTTCTCATTTCTGAAATTTTGAATGAACCCACTATAAAAACCAGGTTTGTTAAGACTTTGCATTTGTTTAGATATCAAGGAACTTTGAGTATTAAAAAGAAATTAAATTAAACCCATATAAGTTGCATATTTTGGTGACTTCGCTAATATCAAAAAATCTTGTTTTGCTCTATTAAATCATGACTAACATTTTCTTTATTAAAAGCCAAAAAAAGTCTTGGCGCATAAGCTTCCCACTAACATTCTTAAAATGTTTCATTGATGCAGAATTCTGAATTCAAAGTATTTTTTTCCTCTTTAAATAAACTATTTTTCCTTTCGATTTGAAAATTTAATACATACTTTATTGACTCCTAGTATATATCAAGCCCTATTTTGAGATTTTGGGATTAATCACACAAGATAGACAAGATAGCACTTGGGATGAATTAAACCAGATAATTACACAAGATAGGGCTTGTACTTACATGTTAATTTTTAGGAGTCATTATATTGAAGTCTCAGCGGAGTAAACCACATTCTATATGAGCGAACTTCATACTTTCCTCAGCATTCCACCATAGGTTCACTGTGTCCTTGTCTTACATGGTGCAGATGACTCAGTTAGATACAGCATGTCCAGGAATTTCAAATTTCGACACTGAAATAAGAATATCTTGGAGTTGTCATGGAGATCACAACATTGCATTTGCTGTGGGATCCCAAGACCTGGTATATACATGCATTAATCAGTGAATATATTGTGCATTTTACAAAAACAGTGATTCCTCTGACATGGGGACTTCCAGTAAAATTTTTGCAAATGTTACAAATTGCTTCATAATGTTTTATAGAATAAAGAGAAGGAAGACTAACGGAAGAGTAAATAAATTCATTTAAAAAGAGAAGGTGTGGCCGGAGAAGGAAAGAAAACATGAGATCGATAGCCCCTTACCTTTTTGGTGTTTATGATACAATTCCACATACAAGAATGTTAGACTGGTCTTACGAAGGCATTCTGACATAATCCTCTCATAAATTTGTTAAGATATATTTTGATTTTCACTTGATGGGGAAAGAATGGAAAAATCACATTTCAGAGTAGTTTAGAATAAAATCATCTCATTATCTTTGGGGCACCTTTATTTCAAAGTCCTTAAAGTACTATACAAATATCTTTTGAAATAGTGTGATCCCTCCCTAAAGACATATTGTAAAGTGGAGAAAATTAACAAGAAAATCTACAGGCCATTTCGTTAAGTCTGGAAAGAACTGCATACAAATATAAAGCAAGTACTCCTTTATTCTAGTAGAGTTACAATAAAATACCAAAATATTTTAGCAAAGATAAAAGGAGGAAAGAAATTTATTAAGTGGGAAAAGAAATGATACTGTAATGATCTTGCACAGACATACTCTACTAGGAAATTGGGAGGAAGTTTGCACTTGTTACTGTCTAGTGGGCTCATCACATCCGTTTTCCTGTGGTATTTCTCCAGTTCTATTGCTGAACAGGATCTCATGCATCTATGCTGTGGAAACACATTTCTGAGGTCAGAACTTCAGAGCTCAGGATTATTTTGGTATCTGTTGGACAACTGAGGGAGGAATAAAAAGTATATTAAAGATAAGAAAAATGTTGAAAATGTTAGAGCACCTGAGCAATATACAGCAAATAGAGAATGCAATACCGAACAACAGTAAAATCAAAATAAAGAAAAAACTGAATAAACATCCACAACAAAAGCTGAGATTATAAGAGTTGAGATGTCAGCACAGATTTTGTTGCAAATAGCAATGGGGCAATTGTGAACAGCAATAATTAATGATGGTTATTAGCCCTTTTTAAAGTAAGTTATAAAATGTGGCTGCAAAGATTTATTTTTGTTTTGTTTATATTAGTCTTGTTTAGGAGAACCATTAAAACAAACAAAAAAAAATGAAAAGACAGAGAAAATGGGAGAGTCAAATTACTGGATAATATAGGGTAAAAAACAGATAGAATTATTACAGGACAAGAATCATAAGCCCTTCAATGCAGTTTAACAGGCTGGATTATAACATAAGAATAGAATGCAATAAATAGAATGAGATTAATATAGTCTGTACAGTGGAGATACTGGAAAGGAATGTTCACAGAAAATGAAGAAAATATACTTCCAACAAATCACATTTGGTGCTCAGCCCAAGGAATTGTGAAGCAGAAAATAAACCATTGTTCTGTAATGACACTGGGGATGAAAAAGGTACATGCTTTCTCTTCTCTATAGAAACAAATGCTAATAATTTCACCGTAAAGATTGGACTTTAAAGTCAGCAAATTCAGTATTCAGTATGCTTAGTTCCACTAAATTTATTACAACCCCTACTAATTATTCCTAAAGTAGAAGTTTAACAGACATGGAAATTGGGCACACCATTACTCAAAATTAAGTTCATCTTAATTTGCTGTAAGTTGGGGTAACATAGAAATGAATGATTGGGAGTTTGTTTTCATCGAACATTATAGTTGCCATTAAATTAAGAAATAATTTAAAATAGGCCTTTTTTGTAGTATGTCAGCAAGGATAGATATAAATGATTATGAATATTGTTTTTCTCTGCTGACTAGTTATATGAAGGTGATGAAACAGCTTAGCAAAAAAACTCATAGCAAAAGTATAATGAGACAAAAAATCTCATAGAAGATACCAAAAGTATAATGAGACAAAAAATCTCATAGAGGATAAATTTGAAATAATTGATAAATAGGTTGAGAGAAAATTATATCAACAACGCTAAGTGAGGAAAGACATAAATTCTTAAGTTCTTATGAGTCAAAGCAATAAGAATAAGATGATTTACGTAACTCCCATTATCTAGCTGTTAGGACATTTTTTTCTGGTCTAATAACCCAGATATGGATGTTGCCGCATTAGCTAAGTTTCCTAGCTTTCAGTTTTCTTTTAGATTCTGAATTGAGTAGGGTAAATTTTATATCATCCTTTTTATTTTGTGAGCTTGGTAATATATTAAATATTTTTATTATACTTTTCTCAAATGTTAAAGTATTTGTTGTAGGTCTGTTCCTAGGCTTCTTATGTTGCCATGTGGTTGAAATTTGAAGTGTTAGCAGATATGTAATATTAACACACAGGTGAGATTGTCATGAAGGGAATTCAAAAGTGCTAGTAGATAGTTAACGTGAAGATACAGGTTACTATTCCAAACCTACAGTTATGAAGTGTACATTTGAGACATCCAATTATGTTTTCCTGATAAATTTCAAAATAAAATATGGGGGTTTCACAAAACTGTTGACTGGTTTTATCTATTTTTAATACATTTTGGACTATGTATAGCGATAGTGTTCATGTATCCAAACCATCAGTGGAGAAGAATGCTTTTTATTTTCTGTGTGTTTATTTTTAATTCTTTGTAGACCAATATTTTATAAAATATAAATTTATTGTGGCATGTTTACATTTCTATAAAAGTATCTAAATATTTAGTTTCAACTGCTGATTTACCTTGTTGTTGATCATTAATTGTTGGTTTGCAGACTTTGAAAACTGACACCAAACTGAGAATTACTTTTAAGAATATTAGGTAAAACAATGAGACAAACCATTTTATAAGCAAAACGTGATAAAATATAATTTCCTTTCTATAAAAGCAGTTTTTCAGAAATGTGTAATCTTCCTAACAGCAAGACAACTATAATCATACTACCAGAAGTCTGTTCCTCTCACAAACTAATTCTATCTTTTGGTTATCTCTCAGGAATCCCCTTTCTTGAATAAAACTGAATTCTGAAAAGTAAAGCTTTAAGAAGCCACTCCTTAGACCCAACCCATTTTCTACTCTTCACATTTGTTAAACATTAGGCCTCAGTTCTCCAGCCCTCAGGAAGAACTTCTAATAGCCCAAGTCATGATAGAATACTTTAATGTGACAACAAATGCCTCAGTGGTATACATCCCCTTGAACTGCTTTTCTTAATACGTAAAATTTCTCCCAAAACTTTCCATCCTAGAATGAAAGCCCAATGAAGGCAGGGCATGTGTCTTTACTCATTCACCTTGAGTTCACAACACCGAGCAAACTGCGTAGCATGGCAAACATAGCCTGTGAAACAACTGGTACAAAAGGATCAGTACTCCTTTTGTACATTATCAGGACCAGGAGGAAAGATACGCTTTGACAAATAATATGACATGCATGATAAAAATATTTGAATCTCTGATTAAAAACCTGATTAATATAAATAAAAATCTAGTTATTTTTCTCCCAACTTTATTGAGATAATTGACAAATAAAAATTATATATATTTAAGTTGTGTAATGTGATATTTCAACATACATACACATTGTGAAGTGATTACCATAATCAAATTAATTACATATCTATCACCTTACATAGTTACCTTTTTTGTGTAAAACAAGTTCTCATCTTGATAACTACTCACTTAGTAAATTTCAAGAGTACAGTACATTATTAGTAACTCCAGTCACCATACTGTATCGTTATTTTTATGTTTATTCAAAATATTGTAAATATTACTTCTATGTGACAATTAGGTAATTTTAGAATGTTAGAAATGAAATTAAGAGAGGGAAATAATGATTACAGTTCATGGAACAATCCCCAGATAATATGTATTTATTTCCAAATTTGACCAAGTATTTGATCAACAAAAATAATAATCATTGGAGAAATAATTGGAGGAAAGAGTGAAAAAAATAATCTTAGGTGTAATCAAAGAGTAAAAAAATTGAGTCATAAGTCTATTTTCCTAACCCTCAGAAGAATTCATACTTGAACAATTTAAAATTTATATAAAGAAATGAATATATGCCTCACTGCCTAGAACTACTGAAGGAAGAAATTGACTGTGTGCTCCATTTTGGACTATACTTGCCTGTTGCACTACGAACTGAGTCGAAGATCCCTTAGGTCAGGATTCAAACTTCTTCGATGTTACAATTACTTTCCCAGCAGAAACTCTCAGTTTTATCTCTAAGAAGTCTCTAAGACGGGTTCTTATAGCTAAGAAACAGTTTGAGCATAGAATAACGTCTCTCCATACGTCTTGCCCGGCCTTATTTTCTTATTTAGGTATTCCAAGGAGCCAGCTTGATCCTCGGAAGAAGTATCAAAAATAACAATTTAACCCCCATACTTCTCACATAACCCTGCCTTATGTTGGGTCTTTTTGGTGACATGAAAACTGTCACCCAAATGCTCTTTTTTTCCTCATAATAATACTCCATGCCTAGGATTATAGAATTTAGTAAGCACTTTTATACTCATTATTCTACTTAATCTTCAATAAACTGTGAGATGTATATTGCTCTCTCCAATTTACAGGAAAGTAAATTGAGTCCCAGGCACACTAAATGACATCAATAAGATCTGCAAGCTAGCAGAGTGACCAGATGTGCTGCCACACTTTTCCTACAGTAAACTATTTCTTTTATAACATAAAACACAGAATTTCATTTCTGAATCCAAGTAAGGTGATGGTTAATATCCATTTAAAATTTACCAGTATTGACCAATACTATGAGTAACATTGTAAAACAAGTGAAATTTTACTTTCATGTCCTATTCTTTTCTCAGTATTTCTCTGTCTGAGGTATCTGGGGCCTTCACTCTACCAATTGTATACAGATTCTCTATGAAGGCAGCTTTCATGGGTGCAGTTGTAGGCTCTAAATAATTTTGAATACTCTTTCATTCTTTACTAGTATCTTGCTTATACTCCTAATATAATGAAATCATTTATTAAAAGTACAGATTTTCTACATTGACATACAACATTAAATAGAAATACTGTGTAGCTTTTCTCTGCAGGACAACAGCCGCTCGGTCTTATTACATTCATCTGTAATTCAGTTTCTAGATGTGTTACTTCTTATAGGAAATGTCTGTCTTAAAGGAGACCTTCTGGCAAGAATGTGTTTCTTCATTCTGATAAAAAGTGCGTGTGTGTGTGTGTGTGCGTGTGCACACACATGCACGTTAATCGGAAGATCTGGTCTAAAGTCAGCGCCTCTGCCTGTTTTTACTTTCTACGCATGCTATGGAGTCTCCTCAAGTAGCATTTGAATATTAACATAAATTGCCGTCACTAACTCACAGGCTGTTTCTGGTGATAAAATTAAATGGTCTTTTGGAAACCATACAATAAATAAGCATGTTTCCATTATTATAGAGAAATTATTATAATAATTAGGTTTTCTTATATTAAAGGAGGTCAGAAAAAGATAAAGTTTTGTTAACCAGGGCAGTTCCCAGTCTTTTAGGCACACCGGCCAAGTTATATGTATTCAATGCACTGATAATCTGTAATATGCAGTGTGAGCCGATTTCATGCACACTTGCATTGCTGTCAAAGATTTGAGGTGGTGCATCTGAATCTTTTGAAATTTCAAGATCTGTTCTCAACTGTTATTCCAAGGAAATATCTAAAGGAACAAAATACAGCTTTAATAAATTCACTTTTTTCTTAAGGAGTTATTTAAAAGTGTTAAGCCTAGATCTGATTCAAAGGAACTAAAATCCTGTGAAAGATGTCAGCTGTCTCCCTTACAATAATGTTCTTGTTTAGTAGAGCGATATGATTTCCATGATGACATGTACGTTTTTCTGACTTAATGCTTTATTTCATCTCTGATATTTTCAAGACCTATGGCAATTTGATTTTTTATTAAAATATGCATTCATCATTCACACTAATTCCCTTTTTGTAAGAGCATTAACTCATTGGCTCGAAGTTATTTCTGTGTCTTTTCTTCATATAATTTTTACAGTGAGATAAAGTGTAATACCTTTGTGTTTATTTCTGAAAGCACTCGTATTCTGTTGTGATAAACAATTTTTGTATTAATTTGGATAATCCATTATAATGAAATTTTGGAACTTATATGATTGAAAACATGTATTTAAATGAATCATGAAAACTTGTGAAGCATTATTTAATGTTCTGTTTTTCATTAATATCAAAGGACCCAATGAATGAAGGGATATTTCTTTGAAACTCACTGAAATTATAGAACAGTTTTACTTAAGGGGATTGTAAAAGTACTCTCCCATTAATAAAAAAAGATATAGGTAGCAGGATAATTTTGTAAAATCTTCAAGCACCTCATTAAGCACAATTTTCCAAAATATTATTAAATGAGCTAAGAAATGAATAAAAGTGATTTTCTTGAAGTGCATTCCTAATTTTAAGTATCTAATCAGCATTTCTAGCAACAATGATTTCAAAGTAGGTTACCTGTCACATTAAAACTTCTAATTTTGAATTTATGATCACAATTTCATGGTGTTTTATGGTAATAATTGTTATTAAATGTTTCAAATACTAACATATGGCTTTATTTACCTGTCTCTTCACGTCCTAATTAGAAGCCATTTTTCCCACTTCCAGAAAGAGCCTTAAGGTATCACATACTTGAATCATGATTGGCCAAGCTTATTGTTATGCTATTATAATAGATTAATTACATTTTGTGCTTGTGGCTATAGCATTGGTTGGAGGTGACATATCACACATTTTCTCAGCTATTCTTAAACTAAGTTATTTTTAAATTCCATGACTTGTTAATATTTTTGAAGAGGTTTATAAGTTTAATTGAATGATGATCTTTTAATTTGCATACATTTATCTCAAGCAGGTTCCAAACATAACACTTAAAATCCCTCAGACCCATCCTGAGATTTACATAATCAACATTTCTGAGGATAGGGACCTAGGTATTCTACTTGTACTCTCCAGGGAGTTCTTATGCATACTCAATTTAAGAAACACTGATTCAAGAGCAGGAGGACCATAGTGTCATCCATATATAGTATATCTAAATTAAATAACATCTAGATAAACAACTGATAATGGATTAGGAATATAAAATCAATTTTTTGGTTTAAAAGATGTCTCTCTCTAGCGTGTGTGTGTGTGTGTGTGTGTGTGCGCGCACGTGCGCGTGTGTGTTCATTTCTGTGTTAGGCTATTTTTTGCCTTTTGTTTTTCTAATCCCTTAAATTCATGTGCAAGTCACATTATATAGCTAAGACTGCAAACATTTATCTGATGTTAAAACTAACATGGATCTCAACTGTTGTGAAAGGTATAAATTCAAATAATGTTATTTATTTTCATGGGGTATCTTGAGAAATAGTCTCGATTAATAATCTAAAGAACAATAGGAGAAGGAACCAGTCTTGCAGAAAAGTAAATGATGAGTTTATTTAGCACACTTTTATTGTAAACTTACAAAGTTCTAGATGACTGGATATATCAGAGAACAAATCAAAGAAAGACTCTGTTCTCCTAGGATTTATGTTCTATCTAAACCATACATGCATGAATGGGTTTGTAAAACAGACTCTTGGTTAGAATGTGGCTATGTTTTTAGAGGATGACAGATGACAAGCAAGCATAGACAAAGAAGATGCGATTTTAGTGCTCTCGAAAAAAGGAAATAGGCAAAGAGGTAAAATGTGCTTTATTTTTAAAATGTTGAGCATTTTCAAGGCAGTGAAATCTAAGATATAAACATTATCAGCATATATTTCAAAAACTACTTAAGTTGTAATATAATGACCTCTGGAGATGGAATAAGTTTTAATATGTAATCGTGAAACATTCATTTAGCTTGTATAAGATTATTGCACTCAGCAGGATCCATTAGGACAATCCGCTTATGATAGAAATCCTAAAAGAACATAGGAAATAACTCTTTCCTTGCAAAGATAGAAGAAAGAGAAAAAAGCAACAAAAATTTTGAACTTATTGGATAGAGAACTAAATATAAATAATAAAGCTTAAAAAGTAAGGATATCATTGAGGTATGAAGGGTGAGCTAATATTGCTGACACAACGTGTGTTCCGAACTTCCTGAGAATAATCTGTACCCTTTGTCGATTGAATAATTACATCATTACCTAAGAGATTGTCAAAGTAATATCATGAAAGTATATTTTTGTTTTACTGTGTTGCTCTAGTCGATGATACTATCTCACGCTACCTTATGATTTACAGAAAAGGTCTTGATAAGAAGTTTAAACTTAATGATGCAAACTTGGTCAATTTTTTAATGCATTGATCTTTATGCAAAGCATAACAGTTCTTAAAATTTTTGTCTTAAAATTTCGGAGCAAAATCTAACTCTTGTCCTTTATAACAAAAGCTTAATATACAAATTATGAATGCTAGTTATTTGTTGTGATTTTACTTTTCTCACATAATACACCTATTTAAATGCTACTCGCTTAGATAATTCATACCAGACAAATATTTATTATTTGTATCCATATCTATCAAGTTTCAGAATGTCAAATACTCTTCAATTTCAACTATTTTAATTAAAGTTATGCCATCCTTACAGTTGCTGCTATTTTGGTACGTTGTCACGTGTGCATGATTAGTGAGCTTTTTAATATGCATATTGTGCATATTGAATACATTAGCCATTGTGAGAGATTTCCATCATGGTTGGCTATAATTCCTTTTTAAAATGAATCGCTCAAGAAAATGAGGCAGATTGAAAGGTTAGGTTACTCATTAAGATGCTCACTGTTGTGTAGTTCCTTAAAGTTAATGCAGAGTATGTGTTTTTACCTGATGACTAGGTGAATTATTTAAACAGGACAGCTGCAAAAGGCAAGGCCTGGCAGCATTTATGCTGAGATTATCTATTTTAATTGGAAATGCAATTCATTTCAATATTTCACTACATAGTCCTATTCATATGAACTAGACATTTGTATATATGCATACCCAGTGATCTAAAGGGAAACACATAATTATAATAGTTGCTCTAGATTGGACGCAAACTGTGTGTCACAGTCTACTAAATGCTTTACACATATTTTCTGTAACCCTTATAAAAATACCTTAGGGTCTAAAATATTGTTTGATTTTTTCCAGAAGAGGAAACTGAGGCGTCTTTTCTCAGTATCATAGAGTTAAGGTTTGCATTCAGGTCTATGAGACTAAAGCCCACAGTTATCTTTACGTTATTATTTCTCATTGTCAATTAGAATTTGGTAATACCATACGACACATACTGTTCTTTTCTGCAAATCGATCTTTGAATGGCAATTTTAAGGTCAACCCTGGCTTTGTGGGAAGGATGGTCATATTGTTGTGAACAAAAGATCCATGCCCTTGCATTTATGAAGAGAGCAGTGTATTCTTACTCAGTATACTCTTCCCAGCTGTTTAGCTCTTTCCTGTCAGCCTCCTTCAGCATTTCTTCAGAGGTCATGTAAGACTGAAATACTTGCTAATTCTCCTTCCCTTGCATCAAATAGGAATGTTTGGAAGTGTTTTTTACTGTACTGGAAAAAGAGCACATTTTTAAGTGTCATGAATTCAATGAAACAAATCAGTGAGTTTTATTGATGACTAATATGGAATGTCTTTATATATAATCATGGAAATACAGAGTACTAATATTAAAATAGTATTTACACATGAAACAAATACTTCATGAGGTTTAAATTACGTGCTAGACATTTTATTAGGTGGTGGGTATATGATGCTCTACAGTAATAAATATGGCTCATACCCTCAGAAAGCCTAGAGTTTTGGGGAGGTACTTTGGAAGTATATAATTCTCTCTGTCAGCTTGAACTTTATATGCTGAAGGCAGCAAGTGAAGTATCACATTCTCAATCTTCCCTCGGTAATGTCATTATAAACTTGATATTGGTTTCAGCATAATTAGGCATTATGTGTAATGAACCAAGATTTTTCTAAATTAAAGTAGACATGACCTTAAGAATTTCCATAAGTAACAGAACACTAATCTGTTTTATATATCTGATGGCTAAAACAATGGTTTCTATACCAATGTTTATGCAAAAATTTTTATGTTTTTTGTTTTCGTTAAAAGCACAAGTAGAATGACTTAGAGTCTCTTCATTCTGTGTAAGAGTTGTAGGGCTGTTTCTAAGGAGAGAACATGCTTATGGTCTTATAAATATTATTAAAATTATTTCTAATTTGAAAAATTAATCTGAATAATAGCAGAAACAAAACGCATTGGTTGGCGCCATAATGGCATTATTTTAATTTCATAGAAGAGTTGTTTACTATCTAAATGTTCTTTAGCTTTTTAAAATATTTCTGTCTGGAATTGTAATTGTTTCAAAGAGCACAAGAACTTTCTGAATCTTGTTTTTAAAATTGCTATTGAAATTTTTTTTAAAGAAAAAAACATTGAAGATTTAGTTTAAACTAACAAACTAAACTTTTCTACTTTTTTAACTTTTCCCTCAGATGGCAGTGTTCCATTTGAAGAGTGGTTGCAATGAAAGCTTAATTACACTCTTAGAACTGCTATTTTTGTTTGTTTCATTGGTTTTTGTTTCCTTTAAGTTCTAGGATACATGTGCAAAACGTGTAGGTTTGTTACACAGGCATACATGTGCCATGGGGGTTTGCTGCACCTATCAACCTGTCATCTAGCTTTTAAGTGCTGCATGCATTAGGTATTTGTACCAATGCTCTCCCTCCCCTTGTCCCCCACCACATGGCAGTCCCCAGTATGTGATGTTCCCCTCCCTGTGTCCATGTGTTGAACTCCTGTTTTTTTATATTGACTTAGAATTACACAGCATTTCACATTACAGTCCAAAAATAGAATTCCATCCTTCTGTGAATTTTGAAATAGAACACTTCTACTTGGAGATCCATTTGGGTCATTGAAAATCAGCCTTTTCTGTTTTTTTTTTTTTTTTTCTTAAATTGTTGAACAAAGTAAGTTAGTATTACCTTTTGGAGTTTTCAAACTTATATACTCAAAATGTGGATATTAAGGTCAGTGTCTTCTAATTCAACAGTCCCCAACTTTTTGGCATCAGGAATGGGTTTTGTGGAAGACAGTTTTCCACAGGCAGAAGGAAAGGGAGGAGGGAAATGGTTTTAGGATAACTGTTCCACCTCAGATCATCAGGAATTTGTTAGATTATCATAGGGAGCACACAGTCTAGATCCCTAGCATGCGCAGTTCACAATGAGGTTTGCATTCCTGTAAGAATCTAGTGCCACCACTGGTCTTACTGGAGGTGGAGCTCAGGTGGTAATGCTGGCTGGTTACTTCCTGCTATGTGGCTAGGTTCGTAACAGGCCATGGAGGGTTACTGGTCCATGGCCTGGGAGTTGGGGGCCCCAGTTCTAATAAACTCATTGATTTTAAGGGAAAGCAAATTTTCAAAGACATTTTTACCTCCCATATGTTGTGTCATATGTATTATGTGTATAAATAACTGTTCATATTTGTAAATGAAATTGTTTCCATATTGTTTATATTCGGAAAGCAATATTTTCAAACTTGTAATCTACTTTCCAAGTATGTGTTGCTATATATGTATATCAGTAGATTTTATTTATTTAAGACTACAAGAGGGATTGAATGAATGTTCTCAACAAGTAAACGTTATTTCACAAATATGGTGGTTAGCTTTAGCTATTTTTACTAACATAATAGCAGGAGTGTCTCAAATAACAATCATTGTATTAATATAATTAATGCAAATTTTGGATCTTGCATCTTTGTACAGAGTAAAAGACAACTCTCCCTGTCTTTAATTCCCATAAGTTCCTATGAGGTAGCCCTGTAAAACGTATTTTACAAATGAATATTCTGATTTTTTTTCAAATTCTGAGCCAGCATTACCAAATGCTGAGTGCTGAGTGACTAAGCTGACCAAATTAGAGGATATTGAAATATTTACTTAATGATATGATCAATATTTACCTCCAAACTACTTTTTTTAAGTTTTTTGTTTTTTTTTTTTTTTTTTTAGACGGAGTCTCGCTCTGTCGCCCAGGCTGGAGTGCAGTGGCGCAATCTCGGCTCACTGCAAGCTCCTCCTCCCAGGTTCACGCCGTTCTCCTGCCTCAGCCTTTCCGAGTAGCTGGGACTACAGGCGCCTGCCACCACGCCCGACTAATTTTTTTGTATTTTTAGTAGAGACAGGGTTCCACCGTGGTCTCGATCTCCTGACCTCGTGATCCTCCCGCCTCGGCCTCCCAAAGTGCTGGGATTACAAGCGTGAGCCACCGTGCCCGGCCTTGTTTTTTAAGTTTTTTAATCTCATTTTTGGATCCTCAGGTTGAGGGAGAATAAGAGGCCCCATCCTATACATACATGGGAAAATCTCCAGGAGAAAGTATAATTTGAGAGTCACTGTCTAAAGGCCTTGTGTTATACATGCTCTTATTAATTTTCTAGTATAAGTAAATGCTTAATAAAGTGTTGGTTATATAAATGAGTGACTAATTGATTTTTGCCACAATATCTCTGTAATAATCAATTCAACAACTTAAATAATCCTACACTTACTGAGAACTTAGCATTTGCTAACACAGGGATCTGTGCTGTGTATCAAAACTGAAATCATCCTGGAACTGAAAACCTAGTTAATAAGGCCAAAAACAAAACACACACACACACACACATACACACACACATGCACGCCCACACACACACACACACACAAACTTATATAATTTAAAACTGTGTTCGCTTTTATGAAGTAATATAAATATATATTCATAAAAGAGAATAAAAAGAATCTGAAGTAAAATTCAGAGAAGGTCTCAATCGTGAACTAACATTTAACCTGAAACCAGGAAAGTATTAGCCAACTGAATACAAACAAAAATTATAAATACCCTAAATTCTATGTAGGGATTTAGAAAATTCAGGATAATAAAAGAATGCAGAAGCCTGAAATAAGATGCCATGTAGGACTGGGTAGGACTAGATGAGGGGAAAGTGGCAGGTGAGAGAACTCACAGCCTGGGACTATCCAAATGCAATGAAAGGTTGCTGCAGAGTAGTATACAGGGGAGTGATATAAATTGATTTATATAGAAACAGTCATCTAGCCACTGTGGAAAACAATTGCAACCTAAATTTGGAAGTGTGGGAACCAGAAGATGTGTGCAGAAGTTCAGGGGAGAGATGGTGGCAACCTGGGTAAATGGGGGGCAGGGGAATGGAGAGTATTAGGACTGATGATCTATTTCATGATTTATTGGATATTAGGGGTGGGACAAGAGGAGGAAATAAGTGTAGAAAACTCCCAAGGGTCAAGATGGTGCTTTTTAAGGCATTGGGACATATCTGGAGATGGCTGTTTTTGTTTGAGTAGATTCTGTGGTCATAAAATTGATTAAACAAACAGTGTGGACAGGTGATTCTGCGAAGACCAAAACTGCAAATACAGCAGTTTCCTTTGGTGCCTTGTATTGTGATGATTTGCTTTTAACAGTTTCCTTCTTTCCATAATGTCTAAAAACATCATCATTTTTCTTTTAATTTGTACTACTCTGCCCTACACATGCCATTGAAGTAAAAGGGGTAGTTGGAGAATGTGAAGAGGAAGTGAATTCCCATTAATTAAAATCAATCCCTAAAATGAAATATCTATTTCCTCCCCCTTCTTTATACATATCATTAGTCTATCATTACATAACTATCTCTCCGTATGACACTTACTTTGACACATTCATCTGAGACAAAAATAAGTGAAAAGCAAAAACGTGAGACCCAAGAGGTTCCTTTTCTTCTGACAGAATTCAATCACTTCTTTCAAGTATATTTAGGAGGTTTAGGGGCTACTTTGGAAAGAATGAATAAGGCCACCATTTGAAAGTCTCTGCTTCACCTAGGGAAATATATACATAGGAAAAAGTGAACCAGCTGAAACTTTTTGAAATGATCTTTCCACAACAAATGGGAATCTTCTCATTCATGATGACAGCCTTTCTCAGTTCTTAACACAAAAACAACATTTTATCTACCTATTTAGTAGGATTGGCATACAACAGTTATGAATTATATTTTTATGTATCATATACCTATATTGTAATGTAGTGATGGAATGCCTCTTTGATTTATATTTATAATCTAATGTTAATATTTTTTACACTTAAAACAGATGTCATATAATAGGTAGGATTATGGAACTACTTATACGGAGACCTTTGTCCTGATCCTGAATCCACCACCCAGCACATAGTTGGGTGATGTTTAGCAACCATCTTAAAATTTTCTGACACTCAGTGTTCTTATCTGTATAATATGATAGACAATATTTTAAAAGTGTAGTTTTTAGCTGTGGCACACTTGGATCACTTGAGGTCAAGAGTTCGTGACCAGCCTGGCCAGCATGGTGAAACGCTGTCTCTACTAAAAATACAAAAATTAGCTGGGCATGGTGGCACGCACCTGTAATCCCAGCTAATTAGGAGGCTGAGGCAGGAGAACCACTTGAAGCTGGGAGGTGGAAGTTGCAGTGTACCCAGATGGCACCACTGCACTCAAGCCTGGTGACAGCGTGAGTCTCTGTCTCAAAAAAAAAAAAAAAAAAAAAAAAGGAAAACTCATAACTTGCAGAATTTGTCTTATTTTTATTCATATTCATGCAGGTCAGGCAGGCTCCAAAATTAAGGTTTAGTCCTAGAGGATTCTCAGCTTCACCCGTGAAAGAATTCTAAAGTGAGCCACTGGTGTTAAACAATAAATTTTATTGAAGCAGCACTGTACAGTGGCAGCTCCTTGCAAAAGGAGGCTACCCTATACGCAGTTTTCACAGAACTGCATCTCAGAAGCAGTGCTGCACTCATATTTGTACCCACTTTTAATTATATTTTCAAATTAAAGGGTGGTGTATGCAAAAATTTCTAGAACGAGAGTGATAACTTCCTGGTTGTCAGGTCGTTGGCATAGAAAGGGGCAGTAATTTTCAAGGCTTGCCCTGGCAATGGTAAACTGACACGGCATATGTCTAATGAGGAGGCACTTCTGCCCTGGACTTGTTTTTGCCAGTCCTCAATTCGGTGTAGTGCCCAAGCCCCACCTGGGCAGTAGAGTTCCACCTCCTAGCTCAGTGTGATGCTAAATCATAGGTTACCTTCATTCAACAATGTTTGTTTTCAGTGCCCACTGTATTCCAGGTACGATTTAAGCATCTGGCTCCGAAACAGTGGACAAGAAAAATGATATTCCCTTCTCATGAAATTTACATCTTAGAGGCAGAAAATAATTTAAAAAATAGAAATTTCTGATAAAAAAATTTCAGCGATCTGTGAGATGGAGAGAAAATGAACAAGAAAATTTGCTAAGAAAGTGAATAGAGTGGGGTGAGATGGGTATTCAATTCACATTGACTGATTAAGGGGGCCTCTGTGAGATGAGAACTGAGCCTGGCATCAGAAGATGGAACCAGTCTTGCAAAGACATACAGGCAGAGTGAAGTGCAGAAATTAAGGCAAAGCCTTCTCTGCGGAAAGCATAAGCTTGATATGTTCAAAAAGCACAGAAAATGGGAAACTGTAGTTTACTTAGCAAGCAGTAGGGTTGTAGGAGATGAGATGATGCATATATTTGATGGATTATTTGCTGTGATTTAACAACAGCTATTCATGAATAGCTGAATGTATTTGGCTACTTGTATTTACATGAATGTAAATAAATAGGACAAAGGTAATCTAACTAGGGTGCTCATTGCATATTTGCTTGCACCTCCATTTAAAAATACCTGCTTAGCTCCCACTAAAGAGAAAACACAAATGACTAAAATATTATTCTAATAATAATGCCGAAATGTTCTAATGTATTTATAAACAACTAATTTGCTAACTTTAATACTTAACCGTTTTAAGTGAGAAATTATATGACATACCCCACAGCTGTGTAGCTCAATATAGTTTGAAATCACAGGCTTGAAAATTAGTAATTTTAAGGCTTTGATATGGTCACAAAACAGAATCTCAAAGCAGAATTATTTCAACATTTCCATCACATTTAATTCTGTACTTCATCTGTTTTTGAAATGCGAAAATCAGCCACAACATAGGCAAGCATAATTCTTGGCATAAGGCTACATTAAATGCAAATTGGTCTGCCTACCATATCTGATATCCTGTGAAAGAGAGTATATTATTTAAATAACTGATGATGTGCACATTGAGGTATAATAAAAACAGTTCAGAAGTAAAAAAAAATCTGATGTCATTATACTTTCTGAGTGCATTTTAATTTAAATCTTAATGGAATGTGTTTGAGAAAAATAATAGGAAGATACATAAAGTAATCATTGTTACCATCATAGCTTTAAATAGCAAAATAACATATAAAGCTTAACTATCCCATTAAACTACACTTTATGTGTTGCCGTCCAGTCATAAAAATGAATCTGCGTCATGTATTTCAATGGAGGTGATTTAACCCGAGGAACTCATTACAGAGGAGTGATGTTAGAAGATGATAAGGCAATTCAAAGTGAACACTCACAGTCAGCCCTTACGAAATTTGAGTCTGGGGAGAAGGACAGGAGTTAGCAGGGTCACGGTTCAGGAGCAAGGGCCACATGGAGCAAGAGGACACCTGAGGGTTTGGCAGCTGCCTCAACAGGCTGGATGTGTCATCAGGAAGGACAGGCCACCTGTCCAGATCTGCAACCCAGAGGATTTAAAGCTACTGCCAGCAATAGCCACAGGGAACCAAAGAAGAGGCAGCTGACTCTCCCTCTCCTCTTGCTCCCAGTCTCACTTGAGTGCCTCCTATTGGCCAGAACTAACTGGGCACAGGTGGGCATTGAAGCCTAGACGATGTAATTTGCAGGTTTCAGCTCCTTGAGATAAGAGCAGAGCAAAAAGCAAACACAGATCTGAGAGCAAACAGGAACATGACAGGCCTCTATGTCAGTTACAGAGACATAAATGCAGCTTTGGAGAAAGAACTGGTCTGAGAATCTTGACTTCCTTTTATAATTAAAGTCAGATGCCCTCATGAATTCTCAGTGTCACCCAATCAGGTAGATTCCTTCTGATTGTTAAAGAAAAATAACACACCGTCTAATTTGAAATGACAACCTGAAGTCTGAATTTCCTCACCTAATTTAAAATTCTAAATGTCATTTTAATCATTTAGTAGTATTTCAAAGTCTGAAAAGATTATTTGAATCCTCTCACTTTCTCCCCTGCCTCTTTGAATGCTCAAAAATTCCCAAACAATCTGAATACAGTCTCCTTTAAAGAGGACATGTTGTATTTACATTAAGAATTGTATTTCATAAAAATGGACGTTCATGGCATTTAGTAGGTAATTTATTTGGCATAATATAATCTTAAAGATTTTCTAGCAGCGTTTTAAAATGAACACTGGCAAAGTTTTATGTGATTAAAAAAACAAATTGCACTAGACAAATGTATATAGATGCGATTACAGCTTGGTCTAAGTATGTGATTGTTATGAGAGTAAAATTTAAAATGCAGCTAAAGGTAATGCATCTCCACCTCTGGCATCCTCCTTCTATAATCTCATATTGTCTATCCTCTCTTTTCATGATGCTCAGGTAAGATACATGATTTGTTGGTCCCCCTCCTCCGTCTTCTCTGTTTCCTTGTTTCTCTGGGGTTTATACATGGTTCCTATTTAGGAGCTGAAATACTCATTTCTCTCCCTTCAAATTCTCATAAAAATATTTCTCCCAAATGAAACCTGGACTTTCTTGGCTATGACTGATTATTTTAAAGCTCTGAGAAATAAAAAATGTAGTTAACAGCCTTATCAGAGTTTTATCTCCAGTTACAACAGCATTTAAACATCCAGTTTATATAAATATTGCCTGTATATTTTTTCTTAAACTTGAATAAGGCTGATGGAAGAGAAAAGATAGAAACTGTTCTTTCGAACCCCCAGAAGTATAATATTGTAAGAAATATGACTTATGAAAATAAGTTTTTCGATCAACACTAAAATAAATAGTGATTTATTACAGCAAATACAGCTCTGTTTTATAAGTGGAAATGTACTTTTTTTCCCTAAAATAATTATCAATAGTCTAGTAGAATTACAAAAACAGTTATTGTAGAAATTCTCAGACTCAAACAACCAAGTTTTTGTAGGTTCCAAACACTGATTTATCTGTCTCTTTCTCTCAGTTACATCAGTATAAGAATATGCCCTGTACTGAAGAACATGAGACAGGCCGGGCGCGGTGGCTCACGCTTGTAATCCCAGCACTTTGGGAGGCCGAGGCGGGCGGATCACGAGGTCGGGAGATCGAGACCACGGTGAAACCCACCCTGTCTCTACTAAAAATACAAAAAAAAAAAAAAAAAAAAATTAGCCAGGCGTGGTGGCGGGCACCTGTAGTCCCAGCTACTCGGAGAGGCTGAGGCAGGAGAATGGCATGAACCCGGGAGGCGGAGCTTGCAGTGAGCCGAGATTGTGCCACTGCACTCCAGCCTGGGCGACAGAGCAAGACTCCGTCTCAAAAAAAAAAAAAGAACATGAGACAGTTTTCACTAGATCTGTTTTGTTTTTAAATCTGTGTTGTTTCTGATCTATTTAAAAATAAAACTATGTATACATGTATGTATATTTGAGTTAAGTGTTGATTGTGACCTATGTGTTTTATTGATATGCATAATGCAAAGAAAGATAAGAAATAGTACATGCTGTTGCATTAGTGTGGACCAGGTTAATCTAGGAAAGTTACCTGTTACAAGTGTAAAAGGAGCTGTATCTTGCACAGTGTGGACTGCTTTCCTTCCGTTAATTACACAGGGAAGTCACTGTACAGGGTGAAACTGGCCTGCTTATAGTGAATTGTTGGTTTCCAAACCATGTTCCACTGATTGTTAGGACTTCAAATATTATGGTTTGATTTTCATTGTTTGAAACATATTTAACATAACAAAAGAGAAACACAACCACAACACATATTCAGTTACATAAATTAATTTCAACTCTTTGAAGATCCACAAACAAATTAACTTGTGCTGCCATGCTAATTAATTGTTGAGTACTCCATGGATTCAATCCTCTTTTTTATATCTGTGCATATATTTTACTTTTCTGTAAAAGAAAATGCTATTGGTGACAAAGTCTTAGCTTTTGCACTTTTAAAAACACAGACGCAGGAACAGGCTCTTAGAAAAATTGCACAAGATAGTATGATCATAAAATATTTAAGACATGCAAAGTTCATGTATTCAGTATGTGGTCTGGTAACATAATAATATATTTTTATAAAGCAAAGGAACCTGATAATTTAAAAGATGTTTGTATGTCATTATAGATAATCTTGCCTGGAATAGAAGACCCAGTATGACCCAACAATTTGACCCTTAGACGTATACCAAAGAGAAATGCAAACATCTATCCACACAAAAACTTGTGCATACATGCTTATATATGTATTATTCTTTATAGTCAAAAGTGGTAGCAACTTTGTGAATAGCTACAAAGTGGTAAATTTTCTATCTACCAAAGAGAAATGCAAACATATATCCACACAAAATCTTGGTCGTGCATGCTTGTATGTGTATTATTCTTAATAGCCAGAAAGTGGTAACAACTAAAATGTCAACTGATGAATGGATAAATAAAATCTGCTACATAAATAATGAAATATTATTTTATAGTAAAAATGAATGAAGTGTCAATACACGAATACACGATATTAGATGGATGAACATTGGAAACAGTGTCTAAGTGAAAGAAGTTACTCACAAATGATCACCTGCTGTTTGATACTATTTATGCAAAATGTTCAGAATAAGCAAATATATAGAAACATAAAGTAGATTAGCAATTGCCTAGGGCTTATTGGGGGAAGGGAACAGGGGCTTAACCGGGGAGGAAAATGGGAACCCACAGCTAATGAGCACAGGCTTTCTGTGAGTGGTAACCAAGTTGGAGTTTCTAAAATTAGATGTTGATAATTGCCCAAGGTTGGAAGTATACTAAACATTAAATTACGCTTTAAAGAAGTAAACTTGATAGCATATAAAATGTAGCTCAATAAGGCTGTTAAAAATCAAATTGTAGATTAATATTATCAGCTATTTGTTAGTTCTTTGAAAAGGCTTATTTTAAAAAATGTAAAATATGTCAACAGTTATTGAAAAATATTTATTAGGCTCCAAGCATGATAATACGTTCTGAAGAGGTTTAAAGCAATGAATAAAATATTATCTTCTTTTCAAATATTCATTACACAGTTGAATAAAGGGCACACAATTTTGAATTTGCAAAATAATGAAAAAAACATATTGCAAAATGTCTGTTTAAAGGAAAATGATTCTAATTTCCAGGAAGAAATACTAGAATTTTTTTTCTTTAACGAATCATCTGTCAAGCGAGAAAGAACCTATATATCCAGGCATAAATAAATCAAACCATGAGAAAGACATTTTAGAAAACAGAAGTCCAGCCTGTCAAGTGTGATTGAGCACCACTGAATAAATCCATGGCAGGCACTATTGAAGAGCAAGTGGATGCCGAGGCCTGTCACATTCTACTGGTAAGATGAAAACTGCTAAGAAGTGAAATTGGATTTACTAGTCATCTAAGCAATTATAGTCACAGATTATTTTGTGACAACAATAAGTATTATACAGGAATCTCAATAAAAAGTACTCCAAGGAACCCTGACACTTAACAGGAAAATAATCTCATGAAAGATAGACAACAATATTTTAAATTCTGAAATGCCTTTCTACTCAGCAAAAGCAATGGGAGTGCTACTTTCTTTTCAGCTCTCAAAATAATAATGATCACATCTGGTTTCTGAACTTAACAGGCCTGAGAGATCTGTAGCTTGTAAAAAAAAATGTTCCTTTTAGGAAAAATTGTTAATAATTTCAAGTAAGCAGTTCTGTTTTATGGAAATAAATATTCAAATTGAGATTTAAATCTACTTATTTCAAGGAACATTTACACTTGTTGAAATTGGAAAAGAAAATTGTAACGGAAGAATGCAAGCCCCTTTAATTTATAATGCCCAAAGAAACACTGGAATGAAACAGCAGCCATGTCTCACTCCCACCTTGAGCTAAATAATCACCTCAAAGCCACCTGCTGTGTGGGTTCTAGCTTAACTGACACCAAGTAGCCATAAAACGTCAATGCTGAACATTATAACTCATACTCTGTAGTTCAACAATGCATATCCAATAAATAATCAATGTTCTTTCTGTAAATCAGTAAGAATTTTTGGCAAGCAACTTTTGTAATTACTTCCTTTTCTGATTGCTCAGTTCTATTTAAAAAATAAAATAAAAATCTTGAGCCTTCTCTTGGTTCTCTCAGAGCACTACCCAAGGCAACTTGCAAGTGTGTCCAGGACAGCTATCCTCAACCTTAGCCCATATAAACAATCTATATTAATATTAATTTTGCCTCAGCTTCTTTGTACAACAAAATAAAGTTCTATAATTGTTGGCCAAAGGCTGGCCACCTTATGAATAAATGGTTATAAGATAGGCCTTTGGTGACAAAAGTGAAAAGAACTTTCTGGACTTCACATCTAGGAGGAAAGGATGCTTGAACAGTGGGAACTATCAGTAGTCAGGACACCTTTGAGGTATATAGCTTTGTGTAACTCAAGCAACGATGCTAAGGAACAGGTCACACTGTTCTCATTTCAAAGCTTAGAATGCTCGAATAATTCTCCCACCTTCCGAAAGCTAAGAGAAACAGCAGTGTCATTAGCTGAATTCAGGTCTATCAGACACACAGTGCTCCTGTCCTTCACTTCCACTCTTGTTTTTCCAGACAGGGAAAATCTAGACTACTTGATGTCAATTGAGGGTCACAAAAAGGGTCCCTTGAGTTGATGTCAGTTGAGGGTCACGAAAAGGGTCCCTTGAGTTGATGGTCTGAACCATTAACTTAAATAGCATTCTGAGAGGAAGAAAATTCCATCGTTCAAGGGAATTCATCAGACCGTCTAGCTGCCTGTAATCAGAAAGCGGTGCTCAGGGGAATGAAATGCAGGGCAAGGGTGTCTTGATGAAAGAAGGAAAGTTAAGTGTCCATGCCTCTGCTCAGGGTTGACAAAGTGCCTTGTGGAAGACCTTCGATGTGACCCAAAAGGGGCTGAAGATGCTGGTGACAGATGGTGAAGGGGAAATCTAGCATGCTTTTGTAATACTGGAAAGATTTCCTGGGATCTCAAATAAATTCACGTGCCCTCCATGTTGAATCAGGAGAAACTGTGAATGTATTTTGTAAAGATGAGATTAGGCTCATCTCTGCCTGACTTGGAGAAAGTAATGGTATGCTTTATTTGTTAGAATAGCAAATACTGCTTTACCATGTATTATATACAATAATATAGCTGGCTTTTGTGTACAATGAGTTACTTCCATCTTTCACATAAAATGTAACTTGGGTACTACCACAGCTTGATTATAATTATTTTATGGTAATTCACAAAATAGAAAAAACAGAAATTATGCCATTAAAGCAATTACTTTAATAATTATTAAATGGTGAATACCTACAAGAAGCATTAATATTTATTTTAATTGGGAAGAAGACCTAATTATAAATTGCCTAAATTTAATTTTCATGCTTTTTTTACACCAGAAGTATTATATTCGAACATCCGTAACTTTTATCAAATTTACAAAAATTATAAATAGCCTCATCTCATATTTCTAACATATCTCAGTAGGGAATAAGGAATAAACATCTCTCAAGGTGAAGTGAAAAATCAGAATTTTGTACCTCCAATTATAGAAAACAGCAAAGCACAAAGAATAGTGGTATGAATATTAAAATTCAGGTTACATTGAGAGGAATAGGTAAAATTATTCATTTTAAGATGATAAATTTGAGTCCTGTAAAGTTCAAATAAGTTTGCTATAGGAACTTTTGTTTTCAACAACAATCTTAGAAGTGTAATTTATTCTCAAAGAAATTCAGCAAATTTCCATTGGTTAATATCTGAGCTCTCTACAATAAGCCAATCTGGTCCTCTGTCTTTGTTTAAATGCACGGTAATTCTATTTGATCTCTTACATAGGTGTCTTAGGGTTGTGATTTATCTTGGGCATAGGAGAAATGACAGCATGGCTAGCGTCAACTGAAAGGTCACTATCTCGTAACTCTATTCATCTGAGCTCAAAAATAAGCCTCTCAGTAGACCATGAAAATTGCTCTCAGAAAACCCCGAAGAATTTGAAGGGAGAATTTAATAATCAGTCATTATATTAGCTACCAGGTTGTCTAGATGCAGTATGTGGTAGAATGAGTGGCCTTGTCTATCTTGTCCATTATATCCCTAGCAGCGAGACCCTAGTAAAGAGAAAGTTTACATGTTTATGCACTTAATATTGGATGAATGAATAAATGTGACTGTATTAGGGGGCATAGGGAATGAGCTAAATAACATCACAAAATCCTTCACGCCTAAGTGATCAAATTCTTAGCATTTTCGATGGGGATTTGGTATCAGGAATTTCATCTGAACCATTGTCCAGTTATCACTCCGTTTTCCTCAGGGCTTATCAAATATTAGTGGCAATAAGAAGTTAGAACAATAAAGGAAAATATTACAAGAATATACAGTTTTTTGGCTCAGAAAATATGTTCATTTGAAGTCCTTACCTTACACTAAATTGAAAGTAGATTGCATAGGAACTAACATAAGAAGCAGATATAAAAGTTATTTACTGAGGACTTAGATAACCTTCCCAGTCATATGTTAAGAGTAATAGAATATTGACAAGGCATGGGAACATGAGATGGCAGGGCTGATAATTGCTAAGAAAAGGAAACAAATGGCACCCATACCTTGGTATTACCTTTAAAAATGGTTTCTTTTGTACGTACCCTCTCTCCGATCATAAATGTACATACAGTGAGGATACATTAGATGTAAATGATAACTTTGACAGTTTGATCCTTTTGAAACTGAAGTTGTCCTCTGCTACAAAGGCATCAGAATTTATTGAGAAGCGAACAGGTACTTTTTGCAGTAACTTTAAGTAGTGATTCCACATGTACTGGCAGCCACTCATTTAGACATTATCTGCCAGATATCTTTGGGTTGCTCCTGCAGATTTGTTTTATATCCTGATATTTGCTTTGAGCTCCTTTGTCATCTGATGTCTGGTTACATTCATTCAACAAGCAGTCCAGCTAGGTTATGTGAGCCAGTTTGGAAAATGGGGTCAGGGTATTTTAGAGTGTTGATTCCCAGGGTAACTTTTTGTGGGGTCACTTCTGACTGGCTGTATCTTATAATTGAAAAATGATACTCCTTTCAGTATTACACCTTCTGTCTTTCTTTCTTGGTTAGAGTAGCCATGCCTTCCCCTGGTCCATGTGGACCTTTGGACTCTGTTGTTATTAGCACAAGTGTATTCTGCCATTGCTCATTATATGGGAACCCACCCTTTGTAAAATGTTCTCTCTTTGCAATAGTCTGTTTTTAAATCCTTCCTATTAAATATGCTAATCTTCCTCTGTCATCTTTTTTCTTCTGCTAACTTGACTGATAAACACTGAATTCTGTTCTCTTTCAGAATCCTACTGTTTTATTTCTTTATTACCACAATAGTAACTTCTAGTTGAATACATGCGTCTGAATTTTCAAGGGCAAAGGCTATGTTTAATGTAGAGTTTTCTGAATCACCAAGTGGTATTGGAAACATTTTACAGTACATAAAAGAAGTCAGAGATATTACATAGATGATGAGAGAAAAGCTAAGAACAGAATAATTATAGAGTATTTACTGAGCACATTCTGTGTTCCTTACATTTTCTAGTACTTTGCCTATTTAATTTGATTTAATCTTCAGAATTGTCTGAGGTAGATATTATGTCAGTTTTACAACTTAGAAAACAAAGTTCCCAAGTGATTAAGGAACCTGTCTATGTCACCATCTAGTAAGTAATGGAAATCTACATACAAATCCAAGTAGTTAGACAATTGTGTTCTTGATATCTGCACAATATCACCCATGCACTGACATAATCCCTGGAAGCGTGAATGGTTCCAACATTTTCCAACAGGCAGCTTAGACACAGTATGTTCATTATTTAGCCTTTTTTTACCTTCACGATTTTTTGTCAATTAGTACTTCCACCCAATCGCTGAAAATGTAATCTTGATTCTTTCCTTATTTCCAGCTATTTCCACTCTATCTTTACTACCACAATGCTAGTTTAGGCCTTTGTCATTTTATTTCACCCACGGATTACTGTCTATGACAGGATCAGCAGTTAACATGAGTTTGCTGAATGAATGCATGAATGAGAATGCTAGAAAAGGCTCGTAAAACCAACCATGACCTCAAGAATCAAACTTTGTCTCAAGATGTACATGTGTCATCATTAAAAAGTGTTTCTTAGATGTCAGTATGCATTTTGAGGCTGTAGAAAGTAGGGAAGTGGGCCGGGCTGGGTGGCTCATGCCTGTAATCCCAGCACTTTGAAAGGCCGAGGCGGGTGGATCACGAGGTCAGGAGATCAAGACCATCCTGGCCAACATGGTGAAACCCAGTCTGTATAAAAATACAAAAATTATCTGGGTATGGTGGTGCATGCCTGTAGTACCAGCTACTCAGGAGGCTGAGGCAGGAGAATCACTTGAACCCGGGAGGCAGAGGTTGCAGTGAGCCGAGATCATGCCACTGCACTCCAGCCTGGGCAACAGAGTGAGACTCCATCTCAAAAAAAATAAAAAACAAAAAATAAAAAAAATAAAAAAATGTAGGGAAGTGCATGAGGTAGTAGTTCAGGACAAAGCAGCGGTCATTTGTATGCTACGTCTGTTTTCATGCAAACATAAAATATTTTAAATAAAACTCATCATTTAAGGATATATGAACAGTTCCTTTCAAGAAAAGGTGCTTCTTTAAAGTACACATATCAAAGCACAAAGCTGAGAAATGAATATATATTTAAAAATATGGCCATAAATTTGAAAGCTAATTTATGGAAAGGTGGCAAAGAAAATTCTCTCCTAAGATGCTGTGCTTTGTAGAATGTTCAGAGTTCATTAGAATCTGTAAGTCAATGCATTTATTGAGCACAGGGATTATTTCCTTTGTTTATAAATATAGAATATTGAAGTGGCTGGGTTGTCTAGGGTATATGCCCTGGGGTTTGTTGTCACATGTCAGGAAAATTTAGGACATGGACACACAGGAGGAATTTAGCAGCAAAGGTTTAATAAGCAGAAGAGAGGTGAAAGAGAAACAGCTTTCTCTATAGAGAAAAAGGCCTCTCAGCGGAAAGGACCAGCTGGTGGTGAATGCACGGGAATTGATATGCCAGTTTGAGGAGGCGGTGTCTGATTTACATAGGGCTTACAGATTGGTTAGATCAAGTTTGACATTTACATAGTGAGTGGGGAAGGTTGGTCGCCCCACCCTAATCTTATTATGCAAATTGGCTTTCCAGTTGATCAGCACCATTTTGTCGGCTCTTTATAGTACATGTGGTTGACAAAGGAAGATGGAGTCGCCATCTTGAACGTGTCTAGTCCTTAGTTCCTGCTGGCATTCATCTGTGTAAGCTTCCAGCTTGTTTGTCTATGGCTGCAGCTCGGTTTTACAGGCTGCTCTTTGTTAGAAAATGACTGGGGCTGTTTTTCATTAAAGAGAAAAGCCTTACAGAGGACTCCCATACATTTACTATCTGCCAAAGTGATTTCTTCTTAACTCTTACATCAATATCACACTAGTTTATCCTTTATACATATCAGACAAGCATATTGGACTTCAGAAAACATAGATATATTTTTTAAAGGGTAATTCATAGGCACTTCTTTATACATGCCTTTCATATGGCTCCCACAGAAATCACTACCTGGAATAATTACTGAGGTTATTACCAGTACAGTTTGAGTTCTATCTCCTGAAAATTTTAAAAATTAAGTACAAAGTATAATAAAAAGTAAGCTAACAGGGGTTTTCTATTTAAAAGGGCAAAAATATAAACTCTAACTTTATTTTGATATTAGATCATAAAAATAACAAATACAAACTACAGGTCATGTGCAAATCTCAAACTTAGAATTTGATATTTTCAAGTTAAAAGTCTTAAATATGCATGTATTAGTCAAAGAAAAATTAATGATAAATATGCATGTTATTAAATCACATATAGTGTTATTATAATTTGCTAAGTCCAAAGATAATTGTACTGTTTTTATATGGATACAGTACTCATTTATTCATGTATTTCAAGTTACCATAGTTTATCTGCCTATGTTATAAAATGAATCAAAATAGACCTGGTACCAGTGTGCAAAGCAGGACTAATCTAAGGTCTATGTACATGGACCCCTATATCTGAAATGAATATAGTACAATCTGCTTCGGTATCTCTGGGCATTCCAATTTTCCACATCAGCAAATATCGTATTTCTACTCTTGTCCTAATTTGGCAATAACCAGCCTTAAACTTATTCATATCATGTTGATTACCATGTGCTCCTCAGTTCAGTGATTATTAAAACTAGCTCTGCTATCTAGAGAATCTTACTAAATTTGAGAATCAATTTTTCATACCATCTAAAAGCTAGAAGGCCACCTACTTTAGTGTAGCTACAACATGAGAAAATAATTCAACAGTAAACTTTGAGTAGAAAATTGGTTCTAATATGAGAAAATAGAATGAAGTGTGAGTAAAGAGACCCACCTATGCATTAAAGTGTAGCTATTATTGAATTAAAATAACTGATAATCATCTTTTTGTGATTTATCTGAAATATTATATTTAAGAGATTAAATAAAGCCAGAAACCTGGGAATCATTTATGCTTTCTCCATCTCCCCTTGCTATAGTTTGGATCTGTGTCCGCACTCAAATCTCATGTCAAATTGTGATCCCCAATGCTGGAGACGGGGCTCATTGGGAGGTTATGGGATCATGGGTGCGAATCTTCCCCTTTGAACTGTCCTCGCAATAGTGAATTTTCTAAAGACGGTGTGGCAGGAGCAGGACATGGCAGGAACATTTAAACAACTTTTAAACAACTAGTTGCAAAGCTCCATGGTTGAAAGCTCCATGATTGAAAGCTCCCTGAAACCTCCCCAGAAGCAGAAGCTGCTTTGCTTCCTGTACAACCTGCAGAATTGTGAGCCGATGAAATTTCTTTTCTTTATAAATTACCCAGTCTTGGGTATTTCTTTATAGCAATATTAGAACAAACTAAAACACTCTTCTTCATCACTATATCCCTAAATCCAAGCTATCACATAATATTGTTTTATCTGCCTTTTAATGCATTAATTCACGCCCATCTATGCAGTACTGGGCTGATTTCCTAACTGGTGACTTGTCCGATAATCTGGCTTCTCCTCTAGCCACACTTCCTAGTTCTGCCCCTGAACATAGTACTCCCTGCCTGAAAAATATCAGTAGTCCTCACGGGCTGGAATACAAAATCTGGGTTGCAACATT